>NC_036244.1:463102-476620 GCF_002742605.1 Olea europaea var. sylvestris | reverse complement strand
CTTCTTCTTCTTCTTCTTCTTCTTCTTCCTTGCCTTCATGGCTATGATGACATCTTCCTTTTGTGTGTTCTTTGTGGGTAAACCAAAGCAACTGAAAAAAATGAGTGATTGAAGGTTTTGGGTAAACATTCTTGAGGGTGTCGATTGGTTGGATCTATACTAAGCCTGGAGAAGGCTTTGGTGTTAAATCTTCTACTACATCTTGTATTAAAGCATTCAGTGCAAGTTTTCAAATAAAAAATCAACCAAAAATTTGCCAAGATTGAGTTTCTTCAAAATTGACTAGGGATGTCAACGAGCCGAGTCGAACCGGCTCGCGAGTTGAAATTTTAGGCTCGGGCTTGGCTCGAGTAAAATGATCAAGCCTTTTTATAAGCCCGAGCAGGGCTGAGTAAAAGCTCGCCAAAAAAAAGGCTCGACTCGAGCTTTTGACTCAGGCCTTTCTGAGCCGAGCCGAGTCGCGTAGGCTCAGTGTTTTGCTGAATTTTTTTATTTTTTTCTTCTTCCTACAAACATGGCAGCAACCTGCTTGCCTTTAAAATATTATGTTTTTTTTTCAATAAATATAGGCTTGTAAGCTCGACACCCAAAAATGAGGCTCGGCCCGAGCATTAGCTCGATTCTTTCGAGCCTCGAGCCGAGCTACGAGTTGCCCGAGTTGACGAGCCCGATTGGCATTCCTAAAATTGACCAAACCTAAAAACATTGATTTCAGCCAAACCAGTCATCGATAGGATGAACGGAGGCTAGATCTTAACTTAGCAGGTAGAGGCTTTTCTCTCTATGTCGCGCATCGAGCGACAGCAAAGCGTGGTAATGATTCTAGAGGAGCTTCCTTTGGACAGGTTGTTCATTTTATCATTCTAAACAACTAATATCGTTATTTTTACATTTCAGATTAAACAATGGATTTTGGATGATTTTGCCCCATGATACTCGGCTTGCAATTATTGGTCAGTGGCATTGGTACATTTGCTGAAACTTTATGGCAAATAGTGGTGGCCCTAAAACATCATATTCGCATATCTTGATGTTTACTAACGTTTAGACATGGTCTACTCTACTAAATTGGCTTAGCCCATTTAAATTCTAGCACTAGCAAATCATTGTGTAGGGTGATAATAGGATTGAGGTTATCGCGTGCTAGAAATTAGGAACTATTATAATTGTTACATGGTTGAATTATTAATTTGATAAAATCAGTTTATTATCTTTGTCATATATTGTGTGTGAAATTGTATGGTTGGCATACTTTTTTGTTTCATCATTATTTCCATTAGAATATTTAGACCTTACCCATTTGAATATTCCCTTGATCTAAGATTAAGAATCTTACGAAATTCTGAGAATCTAGAACAATGTATATTGCCTGTTATCCTATGACTATTTTGTGCAGCTTAATTGTAATTTTTCACATTTTAATTGATTCTTAAAATGACAACTCGCAATTTTGATTTGAAAATTTTAACAAAAAATGTGATTTTTCAATATAGCAACAAAAGATGAGAAATATTTTAATCCAACAAAAAGTTTTAAAGGCCATTGGATGCAATTTTTCTGTTGATTTTTCAAAAAAAAAAAAAAACAAAAGGAAGAAATCGGTGAGCTTGCTTATACTTTAAACATTTTACACTTGCCTAATGCTATTTTGAGAAAAGTAGGTAAACTTAAAATTGGAAGACTTGTATTTGCTCAAATCTACTCTAAACAAGCTTGACTTTTTTTTAGTTTTAAAATGAATCTTGCAAATGATCTTGACGACAATTTAGACATGTTTAATAAACTTGTTCAAAATATTGTTAATTGTGAAGAGCTAATGTCTGAGACCTACAAAACTATAATTTTGCTTAATTCCAACACCTATAAATAAGTTAAGAATGTGATTAAATATGATAGGGACACCTTGATGCTTGAAATTGTTAGTGACTTGGAAATAAGGAGATGAAACTTGGAGTTGAAAAATATAATAAAAAAGTGGTGAGATTCACATGATGCGAGCTAAAACTCAATTTAGGCAAAACAATCACGATGGATATCAAAGTAGTGACAAGTCAAGTAATAATTGAGGTAAGAAAACATGCAAGGGTCGGTCTTGATCGAAATCTAGGACCAAGGTGAAGAAATGCTGTGGTTGCCGGAAAATGATGCATTTTATAAAAAATTGTCATAAAGAGAAAGGTAAGCAAAAGGTTAAACAGAGAGATGAAGTAAATGTGTTGTCTTTTACTTCTAGTGCTGGTGATGTTGAAGTATATATGATTACAAGACTTGTTATTTATACTGCTAAATTGAATCTAATTGTAAATTCCCTTTTGAATGAGCCGATACTTGATTTTGGTGCATTTTATCATGTCACATCTAAAAAGGATTTTTTGAAAACTTGCATGAATATAATGATGGACATGTAATGTGTGATAAATTTGCTTATACTGTTGCTGGGATTAGTAATATTACATTAACGTTTGACACTGATTTTTTATATACTTTGAAAGATGTTAGATACATTCTTGAATTATCGAGGAATTTATTTTCAGTAGGAAACTCGAGAAAGCTGACTTTACTAGTAAAATTGAAAATGGCTAAGGGTGCACTTGTTTCCATTAAGGGAAATAAGAAAAATAATATTTATATCACTACTACAGAAGTGATAAGAAGTTTAGATTTATCTATCTCTTCTGCCAAGGTTTAACACAAAAATGGCACAATAGACTTGCATGTGTAGTTATTAAGGGACTTAAGTTTCTCAATGAAAATGGTGCATTTTCTAATGATTGTTTGTTTGATTGATCATTATGTGATCACTAAGTACTTGATAAGTATCATAGAACTTCTTTTTCAACGGATGTTCACAAAATAAAAAGGCATGCTTGAATATGTGCATTCAGACTTTGAGATCCTGCTAGTAATCCTACCTTTGGTGGAATAGGCACTTCTTGTCTATTATTGATGATTACATGAGAAAAGTGCGGGTTTATGTTTTAAATGAAAAGTTTAACACTTTTCATAACTTTAATAATTGGAAAATGCAAGTTGAGAATCTAACTTGCAAAAGGATAAAGTTTTTGAGAATTGATAATGACTTAGAATTTTGGAAGACTAAATTTAATAATATGTGCAAAGAAAAAGAAATAACAAGGCATAAAACTGTTTCTTACACTCCCCAATAAAAGGGGTTAGCGGAAAGGATGAATAGAACTATACTTGATAAAATGCAATGGATGATGTTAAGTTCTAGAGGTCAAAAGTCATTTTGGGGCGAAATTGTTATGACTACTTGTTATTTGATTAATGCAACTCCATATTCTGTATTGAATGGTGATACTCCTCATAAAAAATGGTCTAGTAAGTTAAGTGATTTGTCTGTGCTTAAAACTTTTGATTGTGCTACATTTTCTCATCAAAGTGAAAAAAGTTTGAAACTAGAGTTAGAAAATGTACTATGAGGGTGTCAAGGGTTACATGTTATACGATAGAAGTCAAAAGGGGGTTAAGATCACCATGAGTAGAAATGTTAATTTTAATGAGGCTAAAATGCCTTTTCTTAAAACCGAATCTTAACCTATAAGTGAAGAAAATCAAGCCGAAGTGAGAGATCAATTGAAAATGGAGTTAGGAAAAATTAGCGATATGTTCTTGCCACTCCTAATGAGGTGGAGACTAGAGAGGAAATAGTGATAGAGAATCATCCTGAGGAATAAAATCCCTTAGTAGACTATAATTTAGTTAGGGATAAAGAGAAGAGATAGACGAGAGAGCTTAGAAGATTTGAATATGAATCTGAATTGGCTTTTACCTACTTTAGCTATGAGGAGCTAGCTAATAGATAGCCGAACACCTTTGAGGCGATAATGAAAAGTGAACGACATAAGGTAATGAGAGAGGAAATTTGTTCCTTAGAAAAGAATCAAACTTTAGAAATAATACCTAGACCTAAGAATAAATCTACCATTGATTGTAGGTGGGTTTTTAAAGTTGAGAAAAATGTAATAGTGCATCTGATTCCTTAAGGTTAAAAGATACGGTAGTAGCTAAAGGATACACACAGAAATATGATATTGATTATAATGAGATTTTTTTACAAGTTGTTAAGTACATTATTAGGGTCTTGATTACATTGGTTGCATATTTTGACTAGGAACTTGAACAACTTGAAGTAAAAATTATTTTTTTACATGATGAACTTGATGAACAAATCTTTATGAATCAACAAAGAGGTTTTAAGGACAAAGTAAAATATGATCATTTGTGTTTTCTTAAAAGGTCTTTATATGGCTTAAGACAGTCATCTGGACAACATTATAAAAAATATGATGCTTTTCAATTTCAAAGAAGTAAGTTTGATCATTTCTTGTATTTTCAACATGATGATGTTAATAATGATCACTTGCTCTTATTGCTTTATGCGGATGATATGTTTTTAGTTAGTTCTTCACCTAATTAGATAAGTACGATAAAAATAATCTTGAATGGCAAATTTGACATCAAAGATTTAGGTATAGCTAAGAGAATCTTTGGTATGAAAATTGAAAGGGATAGGTCAAATTATGCTTTGTTTTTGTATCAATCCTTATGTATCAAAGATTTTGAAAATATTTGACATAAATAATTGCAAACTTGTTACATTTATCTTTAGTTAATCATTTTGTGTTATCTAAAGATCATGCTCCATGTAATGAAAAGGAAATAGAATATATGAGTAGAATTCCATATTCCAATGTGACTGATCTATTATGTATTTGATGGTTTGAACTCGACTGGATTTAGCTTTTATTATTTGTACTCTTAGTAGGTACATGTCTAATCCAGGCCCCGAGCATTGAGAAGCCTGAAAGTGGTTGTTAAGCTATTTGAAGAGGACTAGTAATGTAGGTCAAAATTTTGGTATTAGAGAAGCGCACGTTTAATGTGTTATAAGGATTCTGTGTTAGGTCCTTCACAACACATTATTGAACTATTATTTTGGTTATGTTGTTGAGGATAGTCCGGAAAAAAATAATTGCTCTAGTATGTAGCTTAATCATTAATTAAAGAGGATTTAAGATAATGTGAAGAATCGAGTGGGTCACACAAACTAATAAATAATACAACGATGTTTATGCTATAAAAAGTTGGTAAAAAATGACAAACAAGCCAATAACAATCTAGCTGGCTAGTACCTAACAATCTAGCTGGCTAGGACCTAATTATATCCAAATTCTTCATGAACAACAAACACGGAACCATGACCCTCGTCCACGAAGAGTACACTAATATGTGCTAGATATAATTCCTTGAAAAATAATTGGGGAAAAAAAAGATTCAAACATACAAGTAATATTCAAAAACATAAGATTAACAAAAATATAAGATATGAGTCCACTTATATGGGATTCTTTGATTTGTAAAGATTCCAAACTCTCAACATATTTTAGCCACATAATTTTTGTGGAGAGTCGATAGGGACGATTGTATAGGCAAAAATTTTAAAATTTATTTTATTGTCCAATCAAATATTATTTGATACTATGTACCAAATATGCATGCATTGAATATTAGGCATAAAAACATTTGAAATTAGTATAGAGAAATAAAGTTTCATTCCAAAATGTAATATTAATAGTTAGTTGGAATGGAGTAGCTCAATCCTCTTATAAACTCACTATATATTTCATGTTTAGTCGATATGAAGCTCTGTTCCAACCTTTTTACAATCTCATTAGAACAAAGTACCACATCATCTTAGTCCCCTTTAGGGATACCCTATCAGTTTCTCTTCCTAAAATCAATAAAGGACTACATACTTTATCAAGACTCAAATTTTCCATTACGTCATGAGCTACCACATTAAGAGTCAACTAAGGATTTATTGAACCATATTGATCCAACTCAAGTTAAGTCTACCACTTTTTTTCCACTTCGACTGAAAATCTATCTTGTGCGTCCATGTGACTAAGCTTGGAATCTAACTTTGAATTATTGATAGAACTCATTGTAGGGAATTTGGTTGCATACCATATATAAACCTATTGGACATCGGAGTAGCACATTTTCTTCGTAAACCTTTAAAGGTTTAGAAAAGAACTATTATCTTGAGACCCATATTTGGGGTAAAAAGTTGTTTAACTTCATCCTTTTGCAACCAAATGTTGGTCGGTAAATGAATTAGAAAAAAGAAAAATAATAAATAAATTATCGCACTTCAGAAACCTCACAATGGTCGGTAAATGCTAGATTTGAGGTAAAAAGTTGGTTTATTTGTATCCTTCTGCGAACAATTTTGGATCGGTAAAAAGATAGTAAAAAATGATCAATATCTCGGTAAAGTTGCACCATCAGCAACCAATATTTGGTTGTTATAACCATTTAATAATTTTTCAATTAATAAATATAATAAAAAATGTACAAAAGAAAATAACAAAAATAAAGAAATTCACAATATACAATATTAACTATAAAATGTAATTGTCATTGCATATAAAAAGTAATCTAAGTGTTTATAAACATAAGCCAAATATAGGTTGAGACTCGAACAAAGTAATTGAAAACTTCTAGGACATAAAATCACAATGCAGATCCAAAATCTTCAACGAAAAATTTACCCCTTAGAAAACAGTACCATGACATCCCATTAGATTGGTTACAAGCAGGTATTAAAGCATGTCCAATGCTAACATGGATTGAAAGATTACATAAGCAAAATAGATAACGTTTGCAAAATTTCTCTCCAATGCAATCTTAAGTGTGATTTTGTCTAATTGACATGACCAAAAAAAAAAAAGAGGATGTTCATCTAAATGTAGAGTTTCTGTTGGTCCATGTGAGTCACTGAAAATTAATTTCTCTCTCTCATTTCTCTTTTTTTCCCCTCTCTATTATTATATATTTACATTGGATATGAAATGCATTGGAAGTGAATTTTGACCTTATAGCTGTCTATTCATCGATACCATATAGATATCTTCTACTTGTATGTCACCTATTAGAAATTCCTGTAACACTCTGGAGATGCTCTTAAGGACCTTTAATGTTTAATGCCAATTTTTGTACACAATTTTTTTTTTTAATTGACATTATTATCCTCAACATTCTATTTACTAGGGCAATTCATCCCTACTGATACTTCTCTTTCAAAAAATAAATAGAATGAAAACCATGTCAAATGAGTTTTGATCTCTAATTTAAAAAAATAAAACAATAAATATTCAAAGTGAAAAGAAAATTGGTCTTTTTCAACATCAGTGGCTCCGTGGATCGAGTTGGATTTAGACAAACCCATGTTTGTCCGAAAGAATAAGTTACAACGGTACTTATGTAACTTATAAGCTCGAACGAACATGGTCTTAAGAAGGTGAAGAAGAAATGATACGTGTCAAGCTACAAAAGCACTTTTTGTCTAGCAACACCATGGGTGATACAAACATCCAACACGTAACATCTTTATCCTCTTCTCCATACATTTCGCCTCTTATCTATATATACAACACACTCGCTACGTAATCCCATCACCGATCTTCTCACATGCACTAAAAATCCAATTTCGTTTCCATTTCGATTTTTCATCATGGCTCAAAATCAACAGTATTATGGCCGTGGGCAGCCACAACAGCATCAGCTTTCTCATCAGGTAGCCAAGACCACCGCCGCCGTCACAATCGGTGGCTTCCTCATGGTTCTATCCGGGCTAACTCTGGCGGCCACAGTCATAGGTTTAGTGCTGGCCACCCCTTTGCTTGTAATCTTCAGCCCGGTTCTTGTCCCCGCTGCCATAGCCTTGTTTCTGATATTTGCAGGGTTCTTGGCTTCAGGAGGGTTTGGTGCATCTGCCAGTTTTGTATTTTACTGGATGTATAGATATGCAACTGGGAAACACCCAATCGGGGCGGACGAGCTCGATCGGGCTAGAGAAAAGCTTGCGCATACTGCTCATGATATGAAGGAGAAGGTGGAGCAATTTGGGCAGCATCACATCAAGGGTAGCCAAGATACTTGAAGGAAAAACTGTTGGATAATGTAGGTTTGTGCACCTTTGGAACTTCTGTATCTTAATTTCAGTTTAGTTGGATAAAATGTTCGTAGAGGTTCGCGTGCTTTAATGTATTAACATGTTCCATAATTATGTTGTTGTTTATTTTTTAATCGCAGGCTACTGGTTCATTATTTTATTTTTCTTTCTACTCCTGGTTTATAGGAGATTAATTTTTTCAATAAAAAATTTCTTATACAATTTTTATTAAAAATTGGATACTTAGCTATACGAAACAGGGGCTTATTCGTGTTGGTGGTTAAATATTAAGATAATAACACACAAGAGAATCAGTTAGTTTCTAAAGTTAATAATAATATATTTTTACACTTCGAATGAAGTTTTAATTTATTTCTTTTGTATGTAAATTTAAAAATATTTTATAACACCTAATATATATATATATATATATATGAGTAATGTAATGCCTTAAATGCACGGTCAAAGCAATTACTATTGTTGGCATAAACGTTTCTAACTTTGGTGTAAATATCAACTGTGAATGTGAATAAGAGATGAAATCCTCTTTGTTTGTTTCTTACCAATGTAATTCTGTCACTCCTTTCTTCATGAAAGGATACAAATTTTGTCCGTATTTGGTCAAATTTTATTTTAAATTACAACATTCACAATTTTTATCTTTTTTTTTTTTTAAATCATATAATTTATGGCACTTATCAACTTATAATTATAAAAAGTTTCGGGGCTCACATCTTAAAGAAAAACATTTTTTTGAACTTTACATGGAAGTTGAGGTTAATGTTTGGATTCTTTTTTTAAAAAAAAAAAATAATAAAAAAAATAAAAATAAAAATTCTTTTAGATAATTTTATCTTTTTAGATTCAGTTCAACATTACATGACTGTTACGTAGTTATTTAATATTAAAATAAATGTTTCCTGTAAGTTGGATACATGAGTACCACAATTTTAAGAGGTTAAGAACATGTGCACTAAATTTTATCCGTGCGAATGGAAAATGTAGTGGTTATGAATAGTTTGAGTGTAGATACTTATACATTTTAATCTTTTATTAAAATATATTTTTCTATACCTTCCTTTTAATTACACATTTTTCTTTAAAATAATATTACACGTAAATAAAAAAAAAAATTTATTTTTCATTAATCTACTATTCTAAAATTCATTTTTCCATAAAAATTTGTGTCAAACACTCATCTAGACGATACTTTAATTGTCTAATAGTGTATTTAAATGCTAATCTTAAGGCAGTATTATAATGCAAAGGCAGATCGATAGTCAAGTAAAGTATTTAAGAAGAAAGATCTTGAAAAGATAAAATTTTATCTCATTTTTTCAGATTGAACCTTTGGGTAATGGAATTCATAAGAAAATAATAAATTTTAAAATATTTCAACAAACTCTTTATATTTAATATTTAATTTTACTATTCCCAAAAATTATTTATTATTTTTCTATATTTTTTATTTTAATTAATTTTTCTCTCTATTAGTTTATTATTTTCCTACGGTGAAAATTAAAACACTTTGAATTAAAGAGACTTTTGAAGTATGATTTTAAGAATTGATTGTTTAAAATAGAGAGCATCTCATGTCTGAAGATTCTTGGAAATGCTTTCATATGAAAAATAGGAAAAAGGTAAAAAAAATCATTGAGTAATGATATCTTGTTCTCTTACTTACACGATAAAGAGGAAATGACTATATGATGCCTCAAGAATTTAACGAATAACTTCTTAATCCTCAAGTATTCTGTCTAGACGCAGCTGGTACATTATTAAATCTTGCTAATAGTGCATGACCTACTAGGAGTTAGTTGTTTGAATAAACACTGAATTTTGTATAAGGTTACATTTCACTCCCATTACTCAAATTTACACTCCATTACTTACTAAACTTTTTTCACTCCATCACTCAGCATGTAGCTTCGGTTACCAACACATGCTGACACGGAGAACGGCTTATACGTGTGGTCTGTTAAATCTGTCCAAGTAAGTAATTGAATGCCAACTCATAATATTCCAAACACGAATTTGCAAAGAGAGATTGAAATCGTAGCTTCTTGATTGAATGAAACGCAGTCGGATTTCTCTCTAAATGAACCGTGAGCTCTCCACTCGAAATTGCAACTCCCAAATTCATTATCATTGCAAACCCTAACCCCGAAATCAATGCAACTCCCAAATTCATTATCATTGCAAACCCAACCCCCCAAATCAATTCTCAAACACAATCGAAGAAAATTCGTGAAGAATCGTGGTAAATGGAGGGACCACATCTAGATAAATTCCAAACATTTGTTTTGTTTTGTTTTGTTTCTTCTTTTTAGTATTTTTGCATCATTGTCTTGTGTAAACCGACAAGATCGAGACATTGTTGTCTTGCATAATTATTGTACATAGATTGATCCGAGTCTTGCTCGAAATTCTCCTTTTGATGCTTTGTCCCTTACAGATTTCTACTGTGTAATGTTCTGTATTTAACTTTAAAAAAAATGCAGTAATGAATTGTGTAATTTGTAAACTAAAAAATGATTTATTGAATGTTTTTCGATTGTGATGTATCACCGTTGTTTGGAAGTTCGTTTTTTCAACTGTGGCTGAAAATGTGGTTTATTGACCGTGTGTATTGTATGGAATTATTTTTGTTCACGGAAAGTTCATTTTTTATTCAAATGGATTCTGCATTTTCTTATCGGTCCTTAATTTTATGTTTTTTCACTGATGTCCTGATGCACAATTTTATGTTTTTTCACTCATGTCCTGATGCACCATTCGATGTAAGTGTTGGGTTTTGATACCAAATAAATTCAGACGATGATTTAAAACAAAATTTAGATAATTTATTGACACTATAGACTTGACTTGACTTGACTTGCCCTTTTTTGTGTGCCTGGTAAGTATGTATTGTACAAGAGAGTGGAGAGAAAAAGAGAGAGGACAACCAGATTGGGGAGAATTAGGAGAATTTTCCACCATTGTTGCTTCTTCTTCTTTTTCTTCCTACTCTTTCTAATACCATCACCATTTTTCTCCTTTGTGAGGTTGAGAGGACTTGTGGCAACCAAAGTGGAGGTGACGTTTTCGATCAAGTGTAGGTGGTTGCAATGTTTGTTCAATGATTTTTCTGAAAAGGGCAGAATTCGAGGCTGAAAATCAGGCAAAAAGCAGGAAGGATTTTTGGGAGTTATCTTCAATTTGTCAGATTTTATTTTCCATTTTTCAGCCAAACCAGTGATTGATTGGAGAAACCAACACCACAAGCCGACTTAGAAGGCGGAGAAGTAGGTGATGCTGTGGCGCGTGGATGCCATGCACAAAACTCTAGCGAGGAGCGTGTAGCATATTCCCGTGATGGTTTGAATAGACAAAATGTTTTCGATGACATAATGGATCCTGTGTTGCTGTCGAATTCTATTTCAAGCAATATGATGAAATTCGGACAATTTTGTCCTTTGATGTTCCGGGGGGGGGGGGGGGTGCCAAGTTCGTTGATTGGTTGCCGTAGCTGCTAGAAGATTTAGGATGAATATTTGTAGCCATAAAGTGGTGAATTTTCATCTCTCCTTCTTTATGGACATGTAGATATAGCCATCTTGGTATCATGTACTTTCCCTATTATTATTGCAATTATGGTTATTGTATAGGGTAACAATTTACTTTTTGCATTAGAAGTCATTGTGTAGGGTGACATTAGGATTGGAGTTACCAAGAAGGGGTAGTCATTGCCTGTTGCTAGACCTATAAAGAAGTTGTTAATTATTTGCATTGAATTCTTTGTGAATTTGTTGCCAATTTATTTTTTTCACTATTAGAATTGTACGTGACCTTAGGTAAATTTGTTTGACTATTTTGTGTGAATTGTATATGTACTTTGTCTATGGTCATTATTGTTGCATTTCGTGTTTTGTGAATTTTTGAGTAAAATGACAACACATTTAGATTTTTTTTCCTAATGAAAAAAAAAAAGTGATTTTTCAAATTGGCAAAACAAAGGTTTTTTTTAATAAAACTGTTGATGGCAAAGAGAATAGAGGAAAGAGTTTGTTACTTCACTACACTCACAAGATGCTCACAATGAAGAAGACAAATAACCCTCACACGGTTATCCCATATAATCTCACAAATCATAAAGGCTTACAAAGATAAAGGAGAAAATGTCAATAACACATTCTCACTTACCATTCACAGAGCAAACGGAATATGCTAAAGATCTCAATCCACTATGTATGCAAACACATTATACAAAGTAATCATATTGTTCTCACATTCTTTTAAATGTACATATCAAACATATTAAAATGTAATATATAACCATACAACAGAATAGTAATCATACATGTGGAAAGGATTGCACACAGATGTACATGCAGTAACCAAGTTTACTCTCAATAAACCTCACTAGAGCCATTACTCGACTCGGTGACAACATGCGCCTCTCTACTCTCCTATCTTTTCTTTTATTATCATTTATACGACAGTCTATTTCACCATATTTAAATTTATCACGATTAGAACACATCTTACTTTTCGCATTTGAGACCTATATTTGTCATCAATAGTTTTATAAAACCTTTTCATTTTGTCAAATTGAAAAAATCACGTTTTTCCATTAGAAAAATACAACTTAAAATCTATTGCCATTTTACCAAAAAATGAACAAAACACAAAATGCAACTAACAATGACCACAAAGAAGGTACAAACACAATTCTCTCTCTCTCTCTCTCTCTCTCTCTCACACACACACACACACACACACACACACATATATATATAACTTTTCTTAGATCATATGCAATTCTAATAATGAAAAATTAATTAGCAATAAATTTACAAAGAATTCAAGCTAAATAATTATCAAGTAATTCATAGGTTTAGCAATAGGCAATGGTTACCTCTTCACTTTAACACCAATTCTAACGTCACCCCACACGATGACTTCTATTGCCAAAAATATCCGTGGGTCCGTAAACTAGGAAAGATATGAATTCACTAGTTTAGAGCTACCACTATCCTCCCAAAGCTTTTGTCAAATCTAGCAACACAAAACAACTCTTGAAACTCGAACATCAAACAATAGAATCCTCAAAATTTCACGTATTGCTAAAAACTAAAATTCGATAACACTGTAGGGTCCGTCATGTCGTCGGCAACATTTTCTATATTTAAACCATCATTTAAATATGTTGTACGCGCTTTACCGGAGTTCCATGAGTAGTATCCACGTGTTGTTACGATGCTCACGCGCCACACCGTTACCTATGTCTCCATCTGTTGAGTCTGCTTGTGGAGTTGGTTTCTCTAAATGACCACTGATATTTTCAAAAATCAGAAAAACAAGTCTGGCAACTTTGATTATCTATTGGACATTTCCATTCCAGCTTTTTAGCCTCCATTTTTTACTACTTCTAGTGAGTTTTCTCCCCAAAAATCACACATTCCCCATTACCATGTGCTCTGATACCATTCGTTGTAGATACTATTTGAGAAATCTTCGGTTTGATCTCAAAAAAAAAAAAAAAAAAAACCAAACCA
>NC_036244.1:457083-463002 GCF_002742605.1 Olea europaea var. sylvestris | reverse complement strand
TGGGAATTGATTAGGAAGCTCAATCTACCAATAACAAAGACCAATGGATATAGGGTACAAGTGGGTACTGGTATGGTAGTTAAGGGAAAAGGGAAATGTAGGGGAGTAGGATTATACATGCAGTCCGTATTAGTGGTGGAGGACTATTTACCTATAGACTTGGGCAGCTTGGATATAATACTGGGAATGCAATAGCTTAGCACCTTTGGCACGGTTCAAGTTAACTGGAAGTCATTGAAGATGAAAATGCCTCTGGGGAATAGCACTGTTACATTAAAAGGAGAAGAAGGGCTAAGCAAATAATTGGTCTCACTAAAATCAATGACCAAAACTTTACATAAGGAGGGTGAAGGAATCGTAGTGGAGCTGTGCTTGGTGCGGGTGGAGGGTAGCCAGCTAATTCGGACATTCCATTGCCGGTGCAAGAGTTAATGGCAAAGTATATGGTTGTCTTTGAGTCACCAGTAGGCCTACATCCTCTGCAAGGTCATAAGCATGCAATCACCCTAAAGGAAGGCAGTGAACCCATTAGTGTTAGGCCCTATAGATATCCCCATGCACAAAAGGCTGAGATCGAGAAACTAGTAACCGAAATGCTGGAGGCAGGCACAATCCAAGCAAGTAGTAGTCCCTTTTTCCAGTCCGGTACTGCTAGTGAAGAAAAAAGACGAGGGATGGAAATTTTATGTGGATCATCGAGCTTTAAATCAAGCCACCATACCTGACCACTTCCTAATTCCGGTTATTGACGAGTTGCTAGATGAGCTACATGACGCCACCATTTTTTTCCAAATTGGATCAGATTTCAGGTTATCATCAAATACGCCTTAAGGCTGGAGATTAATACAAATCAGCCTTTCGAACTCACGAGGGGCATTATGAATTTTTAGTAATGCCGTTTGGGCTTACTAATGTACTGGCAACATGTCAATCCTAGATGAATAAAGTGTTCAAGGGATTGTTAAGAAAATGTGTATTGGTTTTCTTTGATGACATACTAGTTTACAGCCGGACGTTGGAGGAGCATTGTGAACACTCAAGAACAGTGCTTGGGGTCTTATAGGAGCAGAAGTTGTATGCAAATCGAAAGAAATGTGAATTTGGTCGCACCACCTTGGAATACTTGGGGCACTTAATCAGTTCCCAAGGAGTCTCAGCCGACTCAAAGAAAATTTAGAACATGCAGTCATGGTCGTTGCCTATGAACCTTAAAGGATTAAGGGGGTTCTTGGGGTTAACAGGGTATTACCGAAGGTTTGTCAAAGGATATGGAAAGTTGGCAGAACGCCTCACTAGACAATTGAAGAAGGATAATTTTCACTGGAATCAAGAAGCCGATACAGCCTTTCAAAAGTTGAAGGAATAAGGATGCCATGACAAAGGTTTCGATTTTGGCACTACCCAATTTCTCTCTTCCTTTTGTAGTGGAGACAGATGCTCCGAGAGTTGGCTTAGGGGCTATATTATCTCAACAACATAGGCTTATAGCTTTTTTCAGCCAGGCTTTATCAACACGGGTTCTACTTAAATCCATTTATGATAGGGAACACATGGCTATAGTCCTAGCTATCCAAAAGAAGAGACATTACTTGCTGGGGAGGTGCTTCATCGTGCATATTGATCAAAAGAGTCTGAAATTTCTTTTAAAGCAGAGACTGGTTCGTGTTGAGCATCAGAAATGGGTCAGAAGCTGTTGGACTATGATTTTGAGATTCAATGTCAGTCCGGCCTCGAGAACAAGGTGGCAGATGCCCTGTCCCGACTTCCAGGAACAGCAGATCTATCAATCATGACCATACGAAAGGTGCTAGATTTGGATGACTTACAGGCTCGGATAGGGGTGCTGAGAGGTTGGTTGGTATTCGGGAAGCATTACTTAAATATCCCATGTCTATTGAAGATTGGTCAATGGTTGATGGGTGTCTCCTGTACAAACAAAGGTTGGTTTTGCCTAGGGGTTCAGAGTTAATACCCAGGTTACTCCATGAATTCCACAGCAGTGCTCTAGGCGGCCACTCGAGTGTATTGAACACTTATAAACGACTGTCCAAGGAGCTATTTTGGATAGGAATGAAAAAAGATATCCAGAAGTTTGTGGAAGCTTGCTCTGTTTAAGTATTTAGCCCTACCTATACCGGAAGCAATATGGGAGGGCATAGCAATGGATTTTATTGAAAGGTTGCCGAAATCTCAAAGCTGGGATACAATTTTGGTAGTGGGGGATCGACTGAGTAAATACGCACATTTTTTTACATTGAAGCATCCTTTTATTACTAAGACGGTGGCTGAATTATTCATTCAAAGGGTCGTAAAACTTCATGGGTTCCCCCGCTTAACAGTGACGGATGGGGATAAGGTTTTTCTCAGCTTATTCTGGTCCAAACTTTTCCGTCTCTAGGGCACTAAACTGAGTCGAAGCATGGCCTATAATCCCCAAACGGATGCGTAAATGGAGGTGGTGAACCGTTGTTTGGAGACCTACCCAAGGTGATTCGCTAACAACCATCCTCGTTTGTGATCTAAATGGATTCCTTGGGCGGAATTTTGGTACAACTCATCGTTTCACATCTCCAATAAAACCACTACTTTTAAGGTTGTTTATGGGTGGGATCCTCCTCCTGTCATACGCTATGGATCACAACACACACCTTTGGCTGACTTTGATCAACAATTACAGCAACATGATGAGATGATTGGCGTTTTGAAGTCACAGTTAGAGAAAGCTCAATCGAGGATAAAGAAGGTGGCAGACAGTGGGAGAAGAGCAAATCAATTTCAAGAAGGTGATCTGGTTTATTTGAAGCTCCAACCATGCAGATAGAGGTCCTTGGCTCAGTGTGCTAATGAAAAATTATCTCCCAGATTCTTTGGTCCTTCTGTTATCCTCCAAAAAGTAGGAGTTGTGGCTTACAAACTCCAACTACCATCAGAGTCAAACATACATCCGATATTCCATGTTTCGCAGTTGAGGAAGGCTGTGGGCTCTACCACTTCCATCCAACCCCTCCCCACACTTCTCAACCCAGAGCTAAAATGGAAGGAACATGCGGGAGGTGTTGGGGATTAGACCACCAAGTAAGCCAAGCAATGAAGGGCCGGAAGTACTGATTCAGTGGCAGGACCTCTCCCCTTTTGAAGCATCATGGGAACCATTTGAGCTTATCAACTCTTAGTTTCCTGATTTCCACCTTGGGGACAAGATGCTTTCTTTGGCGACGGGTTAATAAGCCTCCCACACGATTCACTTATCAACGACATCACAAGAAGAGCGTGGAAGGAAGTTAAAGGGAATATTAGTCGTTAGATCTGTTGAGTCAAGGTTTTTATAAGTATATAAATAGTGTAGGAGAGTGCTTGAATATTCACTCAGAAAAGAGGAAAGATCTGAATCATTAGGAAAAGGGCAGCTCTCGAAACTTGGCTTGTTATTTCTTTTCAATTCAGTCCGTTGTTCAGTTTCTTGTTCAATCAAATAAATTCTTCTTAAATTCTAATTGTGTAAGGTTTAATTCAGCTGAATTTGTTGCGTTTGGGCGAGTTAATTTTCTCGGTCTAAGCAGGTCCTATCACACTACCCCATATTTCCATCTTAACAAATGACATAAGTTGATTGCAACGAATTTTATTAACCACAATAGAATCCTTTTTGTAGGATCGATTGGTCTATTGCTCTTTTCTTGTGTCCATTTTTTTCAAGTTCCAAATTTTACTACTAATGTATGAGGGATCCTAGTGTTACGAGTCTCTACTTCGCTACCGCAGTTTATTTTTTCCCTTTTTCTTTTACAAAAACTGGATATGACATTTCACCAAAAAGATAATTAATTTATTTTAAGGATGATACAGAAAACTAAACTTCAGGATAAGAAATAGCAAGTAGATCTTGCAATTTGAGATCCCACAGTAGACTACTTTTCAACTTTCTCATGTACACCTAAATTTCTGCCTTATTACTGTTTTATCTTGTTCCTAGGTAAACAGAACAAATGACATAAGGTCATTTTTTGTGCAGATTTCTTAATCTTAAATTATTCAATCAATAGACCTAGTCATATTCCATATAAATTGCAACCCTGGAAACAATTTTTTCTCCTTGTTAGGATTATTAAACCTAGAAAAATAATTCATGATCCAGTTTACAGATTTACGTCATATCATAGATTGAATACATGAGGAAATATATAGAATAAAAGGCAAAAAAAAGACCAAATACCAAGTTAGGATTATTGAGTCTAGAAAACCATATAAAATCTAAATATAAGTTATATAATCACAGATTTCATATCATGTAATAAATAAATAATAGAAGGTAAAAAAGGACCAAGGTCAAACAGAAAAAAGACGTCAAAGATTCCATGGTAACCAGACATATGAGACAAGCAGGACAAAATTATTTGGCTATTACTCGTAGCTTCTCTATTTCTCCGAAAAAAATAATAATAATTTACGGAACACAAAATGCATGATCAATCAGCAAGCATGGCATATGAAACATTATGCAGCATATGCTGCTGTGCTAATTCTCAAGGCAAATAATTTTATATTTGAAAGAAGCAAAGAGCTCAAGGTAAGTTTACCTAATACTCGTCTGTCCACCTGCCATTAGCAAAGAAAAACTTACATATTAGACAAAAACTTCATAATAATGTCTTTTTTACCTCAAAGAAAGGATTAACATTACTAAAAAAAATATAATAATAAAAAAATTGAAACTTGCATATATGACCAGTGATAACAATTGGCCCCCGTTTGTTAGCAATTTTTCACCCCAAAAATTAATTTTTTGACATAATTTCATTATTCCAACCGTCATTTTTGACTTCTTCACTCACAGGTGGACCCACTTTTCTCTCTAACGGTTAAAAAATCAATTCTCATAATCACTACCGAATAGACCTAAGAAATTTCTTGAAACTAAATGGTCAAACAACTAAAGGATATACAAGCTAAAATGAGCTAATGATCAGGATATTTAGACCGGAAAATAGACTGCAAAGTTTTCAAGGAAATAATATTCATGTCAAATCTAAAACTAAACAACCTTGTTATAACTCCACAACAGAAACAAAAATAATGAAGCCCAACGAACTGTAGACGCTTCACTTTTCAGGGGTAACAATTCAACAAAAGATGCTTGGAAGGAAAATGACTAGCATCAAATATGCTTTCATTAATAAATAAATCTGCATGTCCAAGTGAGAACACAAAGAAAGGCTCAGAGAATCATTGGCACCTTTCGTGCCTTTCATTTCACCAACAAATAAGTCAATCCAACTTAACTTTGAGATATGAAGAGAATAATATCATAGGTTGAATGATGATAAAATACCTAGATCCCAAACTTGAAACTTTATGTTGTTATGTTGTACCGTTTCCACATTAAATCCAATTGCTGCAGTCAAAGGGAAAGAAAATAAAATAAACCAACTGACATAACCAAGGACAAGGAAATAACAAGCTCCAGTTTTTACCTTCAGCAAATATTATGAGTATAATAATAGCATTCATCGTATTGTATTTGAATTAATATAAATGCAAGGCCATAAAAAAGACAACTAACTGGGAATAGTGGAGACTACTTCACCCATCTGAAGCCGATCTGCATATATTAGAAAAACGTAAAAAGAATATTATGATCATCGATTCCTAAGAAACCAGGAAAACATCAGAGGAATTCCTCTAAAGGGTACGTCAAAAACAGAGAATGCATACATAGAATTGTGGTTTTTCCGGCATTGTCAAGCCCCAATACTAGGATCCGAGCTTCCTTGTTCCCGAACAGCGATGAAAACAACCGCGTAAACACTATACCCATTCTGTCCCTCTCTTTCTTCCAATTTACAAATCAGAGAAAAAGTTTGATCGGATCTAAGCAAACAGCAGTACCCTCTTAATCCTTCCTGTATATTTCCCAAAAAG
>NC_036244.1:411449-453067 GCF_002742605.1 Olea europaea var. sylvestris | reverse complement strand
TGCTTGCTTGACTTATGTTAAACACTGATGACATGACACACCATTTAGTTGGTGAATAAGCTAAGTACCGGTACTTAGCTTATGTTAAACACCGGCCGGTGACATGGTGTATATATATAGCTTTATTCAGTTTACTCATTTGGCTTTCAGTTATGAGAAAAAAGTTTTGAAATATGTATGTGATTTTACGAATGAAGATTAAGATGGCAAGTAGGTCAAACTTCCCTCATAATTGTCTCAATCTGTTAGCATTTTTTAATTTCTGCAAGTTTTCGAAACTTATATTTTTATCTTATGTTTGATTTGAATCATTAGAAAACAAAGAGTAAAATTCTTGGGTACATATTATGCAAGATGAAAGAATATATTTATTATGAAATTTTAACACGTCCCCTCTTACATTTTCTATTTACTTTGCTTTTTAGAATCAATAAATACTTTTACCTTCATAAATTTTTTTCCTAATTTAAAAAAAAAAAAAATTCACTAAGAAGATTCTGAAATTCTCCTCTCTGCAAGAACTTAGTTGCAAGACTATCTAAGGGATATACAAGATCAAGATTATCTTAGTAGTTTAGTTTGTTGTCGTTAAAAATTTAAGGTTTTATAAGCTTAGGAATCTGTCATTTCTCTGCAGATATTTCTTTTCTTTTCTGATCTCCCAATGTGTATTTATATTTCCATTGTATTCCTTCACTAGGAATGGTCCATCAGTAAATTTCCATTTTCATTGCCGCGCATTCTAGTAAGATCATACTAAAATAGGAAAGTGAATTTCTCTCTAAAAAATTCATGGCATCAGAGCCTCATGAGAGATTATTTCCAAAAACAGTTCACATAACCTGCATCGTAACTGCTCATACCAAAACCTACACCATTTTTTTGGTCGATCTTAGCCCTAATTTTAATCTCACCGAACACAAAAAGAAAAAGTGAAGTTAATGAAAAACAAATCCTGAGATGCAATAAAAGAAATACATACTCATCAGTCTCATAGATGTGCCCCCAGCACTATGCTTTACAATATCAATGTGCACATACATATTAGCATGTCTACTTGATCTGATCATAACCCAGGTATATCGCAGAATTAATTTTGCAATTCGAGTTTTATTATGTACACCAACCAGAAAATATTGTTTTTTTTCCCCTTCTCTTAACTGTTCTTCTTGATATAATTAGTTTAGATATTAATTTTGTTACTTCCACAGATCAACCTGGGAACTGGAGGTGCCGAGGCATGTTCTGCAGCCGTACTTAGTGCCATCAAATCATTATGCATTAAGCTCATCTTGTTCAGAAACTTGATCCGACGGCTCATTCGAGTAGGCATTATCATTTCTAGCAACATCTTGGCTAAGTTGAGACGCAACAAGTTTGTCTAGAACTCGCCAATCAGTTATTTGATCCACTGCAGCTTGATCATTGCTGTAAATCTCACTAATGAGCAACTGATTATTTTGCTGCGTATTTTCTTCATGCCCAAGTGATGAGGACTGCAAAATACCGTAAGGGATTATCGAGCTACTGGCTGTGGATTGTGGAACTTTCGGACTTTCTAATTCTGGAAGCTGGAAGGATGCATCATGAGGCATGTTGTATTGTAACTCAAGTTCTTGTTTGGAGGTGTAGTAAGGATGGTATGAAGTAGTATAAGGTTGAGACATTGGCCTCGAGAAATTAAAATCGGGCGTGAAAGAAACTTGATCATCATACCAACATAGGGATTCGTGCTCTCCCTCCTTCCTTGTTGTTGGCATTTTCTTCATGAACACCCTGCAAACTACCCATCCTTCCTCCTGCAGGTCCAATTCAAAACTTTTATTAGGCATTAATATTCTCTCACTCGAACATAAGCGAGATAATCACGTTGATTCATTTCATCTAAAAGTTCAAGATGTTTTGTAATTTTATGAAAAGTTGTACATGTTCATATATTTATACTCTAATATTGTTCAAGTTAGTAGAATTTTGAGAATAATATCCTTCGCCATATGTGTAAATTTTAAGACCTTCGACTATTATCCAGTCTGGCGTACCAGTAATTCTATTCACATTTCCTACAGGTATTAAACCTATAGATTAGTCAGATACTTGCCTGGAGAGTGCCATTTTCATTTGTTTCGAGTCGATACTCATGCATTATCCAGTCTGACTTTTGTCCATTTGGGGCTCGGCCGTTGTAAAATACCAAGGTCTTTCTGAAGCCAATCAAACTATGCTTAGAATAAATTGCCTTGTCTCTTCCTGTAGCTTTCCAGAATCCTGCTTTTGTAGCTCTATTTGTACGAGTTCCGGTTGGATATTTCTTATCTTTATGACTAAAGAAATACCATTCATTCTGTTCTTCAGTTCCGATCCTGCAAAGTTCTGTTTAAATTCAGGAAAAAAAGAGAGATTAATAAGATGTTATTTTCAAAGTTAAAGAAATAAGAAAAATATAAAGACTAAACGAACATAACAAGAATAACAAATTAAGCGTAGTCGGCTAAAAACTAAAGGAATTAATGACCATAAAATTAAAGAAGCTGTACGTACCTTGAAGATCCCACGGCTCAATTCTGTAAAGATCAACGTCTTTTATGACCTCTAGGTCAATTCTTTTCGAAGCAACCTTTTTACGGAGGTAGTAATCAACTAATTCTTCATCAGTAGGGTGAAACCTAAAGCCAGGAGGTACGGGCGAAAAAGAATTCATACTTCGAATCTAGCTTTATATCTGCATTTTGAGTAAAGAATAACGTAAGATATATATATTGAAGTTCGAAAATTTATGCAGGCAAAAGAAAAAAAGAAAACCTAATGTAAATTTTGGATGTCACCCAGAAAATTTTATGAGTACATGCAAGATGTCTATGAAGATAGTTAGCCTATTAGCATATGCACAGACGGTTGAAAAGTTGATACTTTGAATACCTTTTCTAAAAGTTTAGTTAATGAAACAGAAATACATATATTCATTTATATTTATATTTTTAATACGCCGTCCCAAGTGTAGGAGAATTAGAATTATTTTTCATCAATAAACGACACATAAATTTTCAAGGTTGCCATAAAACTTCAACTTACGACCTCTTTCTTGTTCGGATATGAACATTTGTGTAAGACGAGGCCTCTTAGTGTATATTATTTGCTAATCAAATAATAATTAGTTGAAAGAGTAAAAAGGGATTAAATCAGTTTTAGGTTGAATAAAACTAAGACAAAATACATGCAATACCACTTTGGTAATAATCAAAATAAAGATAATGTAGTTACTATATATGGAACATGATCTATCCAAAAGTGATATTCGAATCCAGGTTACATCGATACTAAGAAGGAATTAGAAATTGAAAATGCTGTAATTAATGATTAAGATTATAGCAGGTTAGATGAAATGGAGAACTCCTAGAATAATTATATGCTAAAACTCCTAGAATAATTATATGCTAACGATTAGAGGTGGCATAAATCAGTAATAGATTAATGAAATGACTAAGATGCATTTTGTATAGATCTAATGAGGATCACACATAGAAGAATGGATCAATCTAACTATACACTTGTTAAGTATTTAGTTGCTTTAAAGTTTCAATAGATCTAGCAATTATGTGAACAAAGTGGAGGAAAAACTTTCTAAATATCTTGGGATAAACCCAAAAACCTAATGAAAAAAATCTTCAAGTTGAAGCAGAATGAAAAGTAAAAGGGAAACACATCGAAAGAATTTATTCTATTATATTTAATAAGCACAAGAATAAGAAAAACAAAAGAGAGTGAAATCAAAATCAAGTTGAAAAATAAAAAGTAACAACATTAAACGTTGGTTTTTCATATTTATAGTACTTCATGAATCCTCTTTGTATGTATGGAGGAAAAGCATGCAACCTTTAATTACATGAAGATGTAGGTAAAACTACTCAAGTTTGCTTTTGCTTGGGGCATGAGATGTGAATAAAGACTATACACAAAGATGGTTGCTCCACTCATAAAGTAAGACCCTATAGAAAAATAATATCATAAACAAACTCTGATGAGATCAAGTAGCCAAAAAAATGGAAATTTTTGGCAAAAATCTCAATTATATACAAAATCAATTGAAAAATTAACGTTTCTTAATTAAAGAATTTATCCTTTCAGAAACGTTATTTTGAGATTGATGGATAATTTATTCATAAATTAGAGAGATCTGGCTTGATCAATATCCAAAGGGATTGAAAGGAAAAATGGGAAAAATATTGAAAAAGTTCTTGACTAATTTTACATATCTATATTAGAACTATTCAATAAAGAAGAAGAAAAAGGATATTGAGGAAACCTAGATGGTCGTCTATATACGAAAACCGTTTAATTTCACCAATCCATCTGGTTCGATCCGACTCTTGCTCACAGTCAGTCAATGAACAGAAAAGGAAATTATTTTGAAGCTTTCTTGTCAGTTTCTTGCAAAACTTTAATCCCTAAAGAAGAATTTTAGGGCAGAAAATGTTTTTCTCGGGAATTGAACTGAACCAGTTTCAAACTTTTTAACACTTTGAATTGTCAAAGAATGATCAGATCCCGAGGGAAAAGGAAAAAGAAAATGTCTTTTCCCATTGGATAGGGTTATAAGCCAAGTTCAAGATGAATATGAACTCTCTCCCTTCATCAATATGTGTCATGTTGTGTGTGTTCTCTATGTATATAAGCATTTTCACCTGGTGTTTTAAGTAGAAATCTGGATTGCTGGAGGAGCTTTACGCCGGAGAAAGTAGTGGCAGAATACTCCACCACCGCCCACCAGCAAGTGATAGAGACCAGTATTCTTCCTTCTTTCTGTCTTCTCTATTATCTTGAGCTTGCTAGAGAGAAAAGTGTGCAAGGAATGTTTAACTAAGCCTTTCCAAAGAAACCAAAAACTATTAAGGAGACTGCACACCCTACCAAATACAAAAAGAATATTTAAATAACTAAAAAACTTTTAACAAAATAGTATAAAATATGTTTATTCAAAGAATATTTCACGCGGGTTAAAGATGAAGTAAATTAAACAACGAGCCTTAATATACCTTGTAAGATGGTAGGTTATTTAAGTACACTAATCTAGAAAACTGAATGCTCCTTCTGATTTTAGACAAATCCAATTGCTCATTTTAGCTACTATATTAAGAGTCTTTGTCGGAGTAATTTTAAGAATTGATTTTTTGACCGTTAAGAGAAAAGTGAGATCCACCTGTAAGAGAAGATGTCAAATATGATGGCTGAAATGGTGAAATAACGGTCAAAAAATTAATTTTTTGGAGGAAAAAATCGCTCCCAAACAAGCTATAAGATTGCAGGTTCAAGAAATAATGATGAATTTTTACAAATACGAATATGCTTGTTCAAAATTAATATATTTTGGATATTCGCCATAATTTTGTAAATGAAAGTAAGATCGAACATTTTTATATTTTTTTATCTTCGATTATTTCTTATTTGCTAGAAATGGAAAGAAGAAGATTATATTTACAATTAAAGTATTCAACGTTTTAATTTGTAGAATTTCAGCAAATGAAATTTATATGAAATAGACCAAACACTCAAATCCTCGACTAGACTCTATACGTGGTTTTAGTGATAATTACATTGTCATTGTCATTTCTCTAATTTGTGGTCACAATGATGTGATTTTTATTCTTAAGAGAATGAATTCGTGGCATCATAATAAAAGAAAAAGAGAAATTCTAAAATTTGGAAGAAAATTACATTTGAGGTTTCAAGCTTTTGCTTACTGTGTTATTTAGATGCTCGACTAATTTTCTTAATAATCGTGTACTCAACCTTTCAATTTTGTAATACTTAAATTTTTCACTAAAAATTGTCCATGTGGATATAATATCGAGAAAATTAATTGAAGATTCAAATAATACAATTGACGAAACTTGGATTACCTAAGCTTAAAATTTTCACTTATTAAGTAAATTCTTTAGTAAAGAAACTATACTACAAGAAAGATGATTGGTGTACAATGTAGGGGTTCTGTGATACCTCACATGGGCGGGGTGGGTGGGTGAATTTTTTGACATTATTTATTCATGCGGAGTCCACACTTTGTGAGATATCTGTAAAAATTCTGTAAGGATTTTTCTGTACACCAAACATTACTCATACTACAATCCATTTTAAAGGGTAGGGTCCCTGTGATTGAGGGATTCGAAACATGCTTACTGCAGCTCAAACAAAGGAATTTTAGCTAATTTTAGTCCTTAATTAAGTGCTTTTAAAAAAAAAATTAGCTTATTTAGCCTTTGTTTGAGCCCCATTTTGAGGGAAAAATGAATTTTTTAATAGTGTATTGATGGAAAATGTGTGATTGAAAAATAAGGAAAAATTTTAAATTCGAGTGTAATATTATTTCATTAAAAAATATGTGATTAAAATTATATCAAAACATTATAAAAAAATTCATTTTCTTCAAAAAGTGAGAATCAAACGAGGGTTTAATAAAAAAACACAAAAAACAGCTTCCCGAAGGATACTTTCAATTTAATATTTAAAACGTGTTGTGATGCCAATCACGCGCCGTCAGTTTGGTCCATTATGTAATTTTGCATCACGAGCCCTTGACCCCACAAAACCGACGCAATAGACCGTGACAGTGACAGTGACAGCTCTCCAAATTTTATTATTGATTAGATTAAATTTTTCGTTTTGAAGAAGGAAATGAATTATCAAAATGTGGAAAGAGAAGAAATTTTTATTTTAGCTCATGATTTTAATTTTAATTTTGGAGGCGTGTGTATGTGACAACGATAAACACAAAAACTTTTAATCTTTTACTTGAATAATTACGATAAAATTAACAGTTAGTTGAGAAGCAGAAAGTGGTCGAGCTTTTTACTTGCATAATTTGTAATAAAATAAAATAAAATAATTGTAATTACAACGTGTTTTTTATTTTTCTTTCTAAAAGACTCAAAATTAGGAAATTTGCAACATAAGTGTCCAATATGTTGGACAAATGATCGAGTGGCGAGTGAGCATGCAATCTTTTGAAAATAACAAATTGATCACTAATCTTTTTGGTTTAGTTGCAATATTAGTTTTCAAGAACAATAATACTAATTTTAAATCATCATATAACCCTTATATATCCAATTTTATGAAAATAAATTTGATTCCAAAAATAGTTGGAGCACATATTAACCAAATTGGCACTCCAAAAGTAAGGCTCGTAGTGATAATTGAATGGAATTCTTTCACAATATTTGTTGTTCAAGATTGTTTATGGTAATATAACGAGAAGCTAAAGATCAACTTGCTATTGTTTAAATAATGAACACTAATTCGCTACTTCAAGAATCGTTTAGAGTTGTTCTAAAATTTAGTTAAACGTACTATAGTCAACCAACTTTGAACAGAGTTGTATCAGAAACACTCATATTCAATTTGGAATATCCAACTTTTATTTACTTGCGAATTTAGTCTCTCGTCTTACAATCAAGTCACCAACTACAATATTTGCTTGCAAATTTGGCCATTCTCTCTAATATTTCTTGTTTAAATAATATAAAATTAACCGATAATTTTCTACATCAGACAACAATACACATCTTCCATCTTTAAAAAATAATTCTTTAAAAAGAATGCTTAGTTTAAACATCCAAGTTAGTGTATAAATTAGTTAGACAACAGTGAACAGAAGGCCAAACTAGCAAGAAAATTGAAGTCAGAAAACTTAATTCATCCAAATAAGGATGAGTTACTCAAATTTTATCATCTGGCATGAAAAGTGTTTATAAATTATTTACATTATAAATAACTGAAAATGAATGATGAATAAGTAAGTAATATTTGTATATTATTTAAAATGTGTGATTAAAAACGACTTTAATATTTATAAACACGAGCAAACTATTTTATTGTGGAGAGATACATTATCTATACAATTGTGAATCATGCTATTTGAACAAACTAGGTTAACAAACTATATATTAACAACATTTAGGCCAATCATTTCAAAAACAATTTTTGTAATCAGTTGTCTAGATCTTGTCAACACTTAGTTTGTAAACAAACTTCATACACATAGATTAATTCATACAATCATGCTACATATATATCACATTTTACATTGTGTCACGTGATATCACACTATTAGACAGTTTTAAAAAATAAACAATTTTTTCACCAATCAAATCTTGTCAACTCGAATGATATCAAAGATGTTAAACACTTTTGGTGTACAAACATGAACTTCTAAATAGGGATGGCAATTTGAACCGTTAAAATCGAAAATCACGATTAACCGAACCAAATGGGGTGAAAAAAAATCGAACCGGTGGTGCAACGGGACGGATATGGTATTTGATTTTAATGAACCGGTTCGTGGTGGTGTGGGTATGATATTTATGCCGTCGAACTAAAACCGAACCAATTACCCTCTTAAAAAAAATCATTCTTTTATTAAGGATGACAAGGTTTAGTGAGGAGGAAGTCAATGAAGAGGTACATTTTTTATTTAAATCTTAATTAAAACCATTCTTGATTTGATAGTATCGTTGTATTCTTTACTTACATTTTTTATTTACTATATAGGAATCAATTTTGAGTGCTGACCTATGCTAGTAAAAGTTGTGAGGAATAATGAAGATTGAATATGAGTTAAGGATGAAATTTTTGAATTATTGAGCATGAATCAAGTAACTACAATTTTTTTAAATTCATTATCAACAATGTATTTTATAATAAAATAATTATACAATTTAAAAAAAAAATTAACTATACAATTTTTAAAAATCACTTCTACAAAAATTATTCTAAAAACAAAAACCTCAAACTATTACAAGGGTATCAAAGTAAATTATTCTTTGAATTATTGAGCATGAATCAAGTAACTATAATGCACTAGAATCAATAATTTATGAAAAGTTTAGTATTATTATATTCATAATATTATTTGTTAAATTTGTATTTTGCAATTGAAATTTGGAATAATGTTTGCATTTTCGTTTGGAATATTATGTTTTTGTTTTCATTGATTTTTTTTCATAAATTATTTTATATCAATTTGACGGATTGACCTATAAAAAATAATTTTTTTCGTGGTTATTAACCGAATCAAACCAAGATACGAATCTAACCGATTTACGTGGTTATGGTGCGGTTATGATATGACAAAAAATTTGACGGTTCGGTGATGGTTTTGGTTGAACCGAACTGAACCGAAATCTAACCATTGCCATCTCTACTTCTAAATCGAGATGGTGGATTGTGGGCTCCACTCAACGAAAATTATCTCATTGTTTTGGACCCCACATTACGTGGCGGTCAGGCGTGGGCTCAATTTTGATTATTAAAGATCACACAACCAGGCCTACCTGGGCCCACTCCGTTAATTCTTTTTACTGGGCCCACAGTCCATCTGGGTTTCTATTGGGCTGACACACGAATCATTATTTTATTAACTTGTCCAAGTGCTTGTGCTTCCAGTCAAGTTAATCCAACCCTTTACTTTTGCACTGTACGGGGCCTGCGGTTAAGGGAAAAAGGCTATGTAAAATTATTATTAGCATGAATATTTAAAAATTTTATAATAAAATAATTTATATTTATTCATGAATAATTCCCTAAGAATTATGCACAGGCACCATACAGGTGCTGCCATAGTGTATATCTTTTGATTGTTTTGACGAAAACTAATAAAAAATTGACAAGTGTTCTATCTGTAAAAATTCTATCAAACTCTCCCCATACGTGTAGCATTACTCTCTATTGACAAGCATAAACGTAAAGCAAAAGCCATAAACGTTTTATGAGGTCATCTAGACCCGCTAACTTGCTGACGTGGCATCACTTTATGGGGGTGTGAGTTCTAGAACTTAATTGGACATTTAGTGACAAATAATTACTTAATTGGCTACTAAAAATAGATTGGTTTACGTATTTATGAGCTTATGCATAGTTTTCAACAACCCATTATTCAGAAACTTTTAATCATTAAGTATATAAAACGAACGAGTAGTACTTGATCATCAATCGACTCATAAGAAAAATATTTCTTTTTCATGGTGAAGTTTCACGTGATTTACACATAAAAAGAATCGATATATTAGGGTTTTGTTCTATTTTATAGTTGACCTTTTGAGATCAGATTTCAAGATGATAATTTAAAAAACTCAAATAAACAATTTGATCTAGGATGAACAATCGAATTCCAGCGTATTGTAATACTTCTCTTAACAAGGCTTGTATGTTAAGATTAAGGATAATGCTATTTGTAATCACTCATTATCGCAATCGCTCTATATGACATACATGGGGCAATTAGTGATTTGATAAATGAGGCAAAAAAAAATATCATATCAATACATCAAATCACAAACCGTCATATATAATATCATGTAGTGCAACTAGCGCTGTGAACAACTATAAATAGCATTACTCTAAGACTAAACTCAAGATTGATAAAAGAATGGCCAACTTTCAATAATTAGCACCAAAAAATTAATGAACAAGACAATGGACGACCATCTTATCTTTATGTTCAATGTCATCTAATTTTACATATCAAACACGTAGTTTAAAGTTAAAAACTTATTATACATGTCCCATTATTGAAATAAATTTCTTTAATTGGTAGCTAGTAAATTGGAAGTTGTTAAAATAGGAAGTCGATTTGAGGAATTGATGGAAGATCAAAATTTTAGCAATATTGGAGCTGAATTTAATTATATCTGATAAAGACTCATAATAATTTCGGTTCCCCACGTTTCAATTAAGTAAAAGGGTAGACAAAAAGCCAACTAGCAAAGTCTACTAAAAACGCAATAACACTGTGTAACCTCAAAGTTGGACTTGTGTCCATTGGCTTTATACCTCAAATTCACTCTCATTGACATTTGAAAAGGTAATCAACATGGAACAAAAATTACGTGAAGTAATTTAACAATCATTTCATATTATCAACATTTGAAATTACTAGCCGTTTGGTAGGGCTTTCAAAAGCAAAAAGTTGCTTTTCAGATTAAAAAGCTCACTTTGAACATATTTAAATAATTTTCTGAAAGTACATTGTCTAATTAGAAGAATTTTTAGAGAAAACTGACATAAAATCACTTATTTATGAAACTCTTTTACGAGAAGCAGAAACCTTACCACAATAGCACTAAATATATCAAAAATTAATTGTATTTGTATCACATTAATATATTCTTGACATGATGCATATTTATTTGTTTTTTTCCATTATCTAAGTGTGTGAAACTGGCCATCCTATCTGGCCACCACCTGAATCCGCCCCTGTGTGAAAGTGACACTATTATGATACAAAAGATGATATGCTAATTTAGTTGTGTTTTCAATGGTTCAATTTGGTTGGTTGTCCACATTTTGCCTAATTAATCGATGTCAGCTAGAAATTCAGTACCTTATCTATTTGTATGCATTACGACTTCAAATAATGTATCGTCAAGACTGCAATATCCCTATCGAGACGTTAGAAAAGCTTAGTCAAATGAAAGGAAATGTAGAATAAAAAACCCTATTAAATACCTTACTAAAGTAGGGCATTTTTATGTAGCAAGAAGCTTTGTTTAGTCAATCCCATAGAAGACAGAAACAAGAAGTACCGAGAATAGTGGCTCATAGTTTCGATTAAATTTGGAAATGTTGTTAAATTAGAATATGAACTTTTCCAAGCGTTAGTTAACTACACCTGATAAGGGGTATGGAGTAAAGGTTAGGCAATCTCAAAAGCAGTAGTAGGCCAGACCTTTTAATTACCAAAGTATAAATTTATATATACACATACATGGATCAATTGTATATATCGATAATGGACTCTTCATCTCCTAGGTGATTTTTGTGCCTATTTCTATGTTCTTTATGTCTATATATATGGGTCGACAACGTGACATTAGCATTCATGGAGCATTGGGAGGCGAAGGGGTGTCGGGACATAAAATTCAAGGAGCATAAAGAATTTTAGAGCATTTAGGACGTTGCACATCAGACACGCGGATTACTTTCCTTTCATTCCCTTCATTCATTATTTATTTGCGATCTTTTATGGTAATTTAGACATGAGGGCACTATCCGTCCTAGGTTTCTTTTGTTTTCCCCCTTTTATGTCGTTGGAATATTTAGAGCCTGTTTGGGAGTGATTTTGAGAATTGATTTTTTGACCGTTAGAAAAAAAGTGGGGTCTACCTGTGAGAGAAGAAGTCAAATATGACGACTGGAATAGTGAAATAACGGTCAAAAAATCAATATTTTTGTGAAAAAATCGGGCCCAAACAGGCTCTTAGACATTGCTAGAGAGTGGAGTTTTTTTTTTTTATAACAAGAATAACAAATTAAGCGTAGTCGGCTAAAAACTAAAGGAATTAATGACCATAAAATTAAAGAAGCTGTATGTACCTTGAAGATCCCACGGCTCAATTCTGTAAAGATCAACGTCTTTTATGACCTCTAGGTCAATTCTTTTCGAAGCAACCTTTTTACGGAGGTAGTAATCAACTAATTCTTCATCAGTAGGGTGAAACCTAAAGCCAGGAGGTACGGGCGAAAAAGAATTCATACTTCGAATCTAGCTTTATATCTGCATTTTGAGTAAAGAATAACGTAAGATATATATATTGAAGTTCGAAAATTTATGCAGGCAAAAGAAAAAAAGAAAACCTAATGTAAATTTTGGATGTCACCCAGAAAATTTTATGAGTACATGCAAGATGTCTATGAAGATAGTTAGCCTATTAGCATATGCACAGACGGTTGAAAAGTTGATACTTTGAATACCTTTTCTAAAAGTTTAGTTAATGAAACAGAAATACATATATTCATTTATATTTATATTTTTAATACGCCGTCCCAAGTGTAGGAGAATTAGAATTATTTTTCATCAATAAACGACACATAAATTTTCAAGGTTGCCATAAAACTTTAACTTACGACCTCTTTCTTGTTCGGATATGAACATTTGTGTAAGACGAGGCCTCTTAGTGTATATTATTTGCTAATCAAATAATAATTAGTTGAAAGAGTAAAAAGGGATTAAATCAGTTTTAGGTTGAATAAAACTAAGACAAAATACATGCAATACCACTTTGGTAATAATCAAAATAAAGATAATGTAGTTACTATATATGGAACATGATCTATCCAAAAGTGATATTCGAATCCTGGTTACATCGATACTAAGAAGGAATTAGAAATTGAAAATGCTGTAATTAATGATTAAGATTATAGCAGGTTAGATGAAATGGAGAACTCCTAGAATAATTATATGCTAACGATTAGAGGTGGCATAAATCAGTAATAGATTAATGAAATGACTAAGATGCATTTTGTATAGATCTAATGAGGATCACACATAGAAGAATGGATCAATCTAACTATACACTTGTTAAGTATTTAGTTGCTTTAAAGTTTCAATAGATCTAGCAATTATGCGAACAAAGTGGAGGAAAAACTTTCTAAATATCTTGGGATAAACCCAAAAACCTAATGAAAAAAATCTTCAAGTTGAAGCTGAATGAAAAGTAAAAGGGAAACACATCGAAAGAATTTATTCTATTATATTTAACAAGTACAAGAATAAGAAAAACAAAAGAGAGTGAAATCAAAATCAAGATGAAAAATAAAAAGTAACAACATTAAACTTTGGTTTTTCATATTTATAGTACTTCATGAATCCTCTTTGTTTGTATGGAGGAAAAGCATGCAACCTTTAATTACATGAAGATGTAGGTAAAACTACTCAAGTTTGCTTTTGCTTGGGGCATGAGATGTGAATAAAGACTATACACAAAGATGGTTGCTCCACTCATAAAGTAAGACCCTATAGAAAAATGATATCATAAACAAACTCTGATGAGATCAAGTAGCCAAAAAAATGGAAATTTTGGCAAAAATCTCAATTATATACAAAATCAATTGAAAAATTAACGTTTCTTAATTAAAGAATTTATCCTTTCAGAAACGTTATTTTGAGATTGATGGATAATTTATTCATAAATTAGAGAGATCTGGCTTGATCAATATCCAAAGGGATTGAAAGGAAAAATGGGAAAAATATTGAAAAAGTTCTTGACTAATTTTACATATCTATATTAGAACTATTCAATAAAGAAGAAGAAAAAGGATATTGAGGAAACCTAGATGGTCGTCTATATACGAAAACCGTTTAATTTCACCAATCCATCTGGTTCGATCCGACTCTTGCTCACAGTCAGTCAATGAACAGAAAAGGAAATTATTTTGAAGCTTTCTTGTCAGTTTCTTGCAAAACTTTAATCCCTAAAGAAGAATTTTAGGGCAGAAAATGTTTTTCTCGGGAATTGAACTGAACCAGTTTCAAACTTTTTAACACTTTGAATTGTCAAAGAATGATCAGATCCCGAGGGAAAAGGAAAAAGAAAATGTCTTTTCCCATTGGATAGGGTTATAAGCCAAGTTCAAGATGAATATGAACTCTCCCCCTTCATCAATATGTGTCATGTTGTGTGTGTTCTCTTTGTATATAAGCATTTTCACCTGGTGTTTTAAGTAGAAATCTGGATTGCTGGAGAAGCTTTACGCCGGAGAAAGTAGTGGCAGAATACTCCTCCACCACCGCCTACCAGCAAGTGATAGAGACCAGTATCCTTCCTTCTTTCTGTCTTCTCTATTATATTGAGCTTGCTGGAGAGAAAAGTGTGCAAGGAATGTTTAACTAAGCCTTTCCAAAGAAACCAAAAACTATTAAGGAGACTGCACACCCTACCAAATACAAAAAGAATATTTAAATAACTAAAAAACTTTTAACAAAATAGTATAAAATATGTTTATTCAAAGAATATTTCACGCGGGTTAAAGATGAAGTAAATTAAACAACGAGCCTTAATATACCTTGTAAGATGGTAGGTTATTTAAGTACACTAATCTAGAAAACTGAATGCTCCTTCTGATTTTAGACAAATCCAATTGCTCATTTTAGCTACTATATTAAGAGTCTTTGTCGGAGTAATTTTAAGAATTGATTTTTTGACCGTTAAGAGAAAAGTGAGATCCACCTGTAAGAGAAGATGTCAAATATGATGGCTGAAATGGTGAAATAACGGTCAAAAAATTAATTTTTTGGAGGAAAAAATCGCTCCCAAACAAGCCATAAGATTGCAGGTTCAAGAAATAATGATGAATTTTTACAAATACGAATATGCTTGTTCAAAATTAATATATTTTGGATATTCGCCATAATTTTGTAAATGAAAGTAAGATCGAACATTTTTATATTTTTTTATCTTCGATTATTTCTTATTTGCTAGAAATGGAAAGAAGAAGATTATATTTACAATTAAAGTATTCAACGTTTTAATTTGTAGAATTTCAGCAAATGAAATTTATATGAAATAGACCAAACACTCAAATCCTCGACTAGACTCTATACGTGGTTTTAGTGATAATTACATTGTCATTGTCATTGGAAATGAGTATTGGTTTATTATTAGCTTAATGGGGTGGGGCGGGGGGGGGGGGGGGGGGGGGGGGGGTGGGTGAGTTTTTTGACATTATTTATTCATGCGGGATCCACACTTTGTGAGATATCTGTAAAAATTCTGTAAGGATTTTTCTGTACACCAAACATTACTCATACTGCAATCCATTTTAAAGTAGGGTCCCTGTGATTGAGGGATTCGAAACATGCTTACTGCAGCTCAAACAAAGGAATTTTAGTCCTTAATTAAGTGCTTCTAAAAAAAAAAATTAGCTTATTTAGCCTTTGTTTGAACCCCATTTTGAGGAAAAAATGAATTTTTTAATACTGTATTGATGGGAAATGTGTGATTGAAAAATAAGGAAAAATTTTAAATTCGAGTGTAATATTATTTCATTAAAAAATATGTGATTAAAATTATATCAAAATACTATAAAAAAATTCATTTTCTTCAAAAAGTGAGAATCAAACGAGGGTTTAATAAAAAACACAAAAAACAGCTTCCCGAAGGATACTTTCAATTTAATATTTAAAACGTGTTGTGATGCCAATCACGCGCCGTCAGTTTGGTCCATTATGTAATTTTGCATCACGAGCCCTTGACCCCACAAAACCGACGCATTAGACCGTGACAGTGACTGCTTTCCAAATTTTATTATTGATTAGATTAAATTATTCGTTTTGAAGAAAGAAATGAATTATCTAAATGTGGAAAGAGAAGAAATTTTTATTTTAGCTCATGATTTTAATTTTTATTTTGGAGGCATGTGTACATGACAACGATAAACACAAAAAATGTTAATCTTTTATTTGATTAATTACGATAAAATTAACAATTAGTTGAGAAGCAGAAAGTGGTCGAGCTTTTTACTTGCATAATTTGTAATAAAATAAAATAAAATAATTGTAATTACAACGTGTTTTTTATTTTTCTTTCTAAAAGACTCAAAATTAGGAAATTTGCAACATAAGTGTCCAATCTGTTGGACAAATGATCGCGTGGCGAGTGAGCATGCAATCTTTTGAAAATAACAAATTGATCACTAATCTTTTTGGTTTAGTGGCAATATTAGTTTTCAAGAACAATAATACTAATTTTAAATCATCATATAACCCTTATATATCCAATTTTATGAAAATAAATTTGATTCCAAAAATAGTTGGAGCATAGATTAACCAAATTGGCACTCCAAAAGTAAGGCTCGTGGTGATAATTGAATGGAATTCTTTCACAATATATGTTGTTCAAGATTGTTTATGGTAATATAACGAGAAGCTAAAGGTCAACTTGCTATTGTTTAAATAAAGAACACTAATTCGATACTTCAAGAATCGTTTGAGTTGTTCTAAAATCTGGTTAAACGTACTATAGTCAACCAACTTTGAGCAGAGTTGTATCAGAAACACTCATATTCAATTTGGAATATCCAACTTTTATTTACTTGCGAATTTAGTCTCTCATCTTACAATCAAGTCACCAACTACAATATTTGCTTGTAAATTTGACCATTCTCTCTACTATTTCTTGTTTAAATAATATAAAATTAACCGATAATTTTCTACATCAGACAACAATACACATCTTCCATCTTTAAAAAATAATTCTTTAAAAAGAATGCTTAGTTTTAACATCCAAGTTAGTGTATAAATTAGTTAGACAACAGTGAACATAAGGCCAAACTTGCAAGAAAATTGAAGTCAGAAAACTTAATTCATCCAAATAAGGATGAGTTACTCAAATTTTATCATCTGACATGAAAAGTGTTTATAAATTATTTACATTATAAATAACTGAAAATGAATGATGAATAAGTAAGTAATATTTGTATATTATTTAATATGTGTGATTAAAAACGACTGTAATATTTATAAACACGAGCAAACATAGGCTAATACATAAACTAATTTAAGATGGAGAGATACATTATCTATACAATTGTGAATCATGCTATTTGAACAAACTAGGTTAACAAACTATATATTGACAACATTTAGCCCAATCATTTCAAAAACAATTTTTGTAATCAATTGTCTAGATCTTGTCAACACTTAATTTGTAAACAAACTTCATACAAGTAGATTAATTCATACAATCATGCTACATATATATCACATTTTACATTGTGTCACGTGATATCACACTATTAGACAGTTTTAAAAAATAAACAATTTTTTCACCAATCAAATCTTGTCAACTCGAATGATATCAAAGATGATAAACACTTTTGGTGTACAAACGTGAACTTCTAAATAGGGATGACAATTTGAACCGTTAAAATCGAAAATCGTGGTTAACCGAACCAAATGGGGTGAAAAAAATCGAACCGATGGTGCAATGGGACGAATATGGTATTTGATTTTAATGAACCGGTTCGTGGTGGTGCAAGTATGGTATTTATGCCGTCGAACCAAAACCGAACAGATTACCCTCTTAAAAAAATCATTCTTTTATTAGGGATGACAAGGTTTAGTGAGGAGGAAGTCAATGAAGAGGTACATTTTTTATTTAAATCTTAATTAAAACCATTATTGATTTGATAATATTTTGTATTCTCTATTTACATTTTTTATTTACTATATAGGAATCAATTTTGAGTGCTGACCTATACTACTAAAAGTTGTGAGGAATAATGAAGATTGAATATGAGTTAAGGTTGAAATTTTTGAATTATTGAGCATGAATCAAGTAATTAAAATTTTTTTAAATTCATTATCAACAATGTATTTTATAATAAAATAATTATACAATTTTTAAAAAAATTAATTATACAATTTTTAAAAATCACTTCTACAAAAATTATTTTGAAAACAAAAACCTCAAACTGTTACAAGGGTATCAAAGTAAATTATTCTTTGAATTATTTAGCATGAATCAAGTAACTACAATACACTAGAATCAATAATTTACGAAAAGTTTAGTATTGTTATATTCATAATATTATTTGTTAAATTTGTGTTTTGCAATTGAAATTTGGAATAATGTTTGCATTTTCGTTTGGAATATTGTGTTTTTGTTTTCATTGATTTTTTTTTTCATAAATTGTTTTATATCAATTTGACGGATGGACCTATAAAAAATAATTTTTTTCGTGGTTATTAACCGAATCAAATCGAGATACGAATCGAACCGATTTACGTGGTTATGGTGCGGTTATGATATGACAAAAAAATTGACGATTCGGTGATGATTTTGATCTGATCGAACCGAATCGAATCGAACCGAAACTGAACCATTGCCATCTCTACTTCTAAATTGAGATGGTGGATTGTGGGCTCCACTCAACGAAAATTATCTCTTTGTTTTGGACCCCACATTACATGGCGGTCAGGCGTGGGCTCAATTTTGATTATTAAAGATCACACAACCAGGCCTACCTGGGCCCACTCCGTTAATTCTTTTTACTGGGCCCACACTCCATCTCGGTTTCTATTGGGCTGACACACGAATCATTATTTTATTAATTTATCCAAGTGCTTGTGCTTCCAGTCAAGTTAATCCAACCCTTTACTTTTGCACTGTACGGGGCCTGCGGTTAAGGGAAAAAGGCTATGTAAAATTATTATTAGTATGAATATTTAAAAAATTTATAATAAAATAATTTATATTTATTCACGAATAATTCCCTAAGAATTATGCACAGGCACCATACAGGTGCTGCCATAGTGTATATCTTTTGATTGTTTTGACGAAAACTAATAAAAAATTGACAAGTGTTCCATCTGTAAAAATTTTATCAAACTCTCCCCATACGTGTAGCATTACTCTCTATTGACAAGCATAAACGTAAAGCAAAATCCATAAACGTTTTATGGGGTCATCGAGACCCGCTAACTTGATGACGTGGCATCACTTTGTGGGGGTGTGAGTTCTAGAACTTAATTGGACATTTAGTGACAAATAATTACTTAATTGGCTACTAAAAATAGATTGGTTTACGTATTTATTAGCTTATGCATAGTTTTCAACAACCCATTATTCAGAAACTTTTAATCATTAAGTATATAAAACGAACGAGTAGTACTTGATCATCAATCGACTCATAAGAAAAATATTTCTTTTTCATGGTGAAGTTTCACGTGATTTACACATAAAAAGAATCGATATGTTAGGGTTTTGTTCTATTTTATAGTTGACCTTTTGAGATCAGATTTCAAGATGATAATTTAAAAAGCTCAAATAAACAATTTAATCTAGGATGAACAATCAAATTCCAGCGTATTGTAATACTTCTCTTAACAAGGTCTGTATGTTAAGATTAAGAATAATGGTATTTATAATCACTCATTATCGCAATCGCTCTATGTGACATACATGGGGCAATTAGTGATTTGATATATGAAGCAAAAAAAATATATCATATTAATACATTAAATCACAAACCGTCATGTAGGATATCATGTAGTGCGACTAGCGCTGTGAACAACTAAAAATAGCATTACTCTAAGACTAAACTCAAGATTGATAAAGAATGGCCAACTTTCAATAATTAGCACCAAAAAATTAATGAACAAGACAATGGACGACCATCTTATCTTTATGTTCAATGCCATCTAATTTTACATATCAAACACGAAGTTTAAAGTTAAAAACTTATTATACATGTCCCATTATTTAAATAAATTTCTTTAATTGGTAGCTAGTAAATTGGAAGTTGTTAAAATAGGAAGTGGATTTGAGGAATTGATGGAAGATCAAAATTTTAGCAATATTGGAGCTGAATTTAATTATATCTGATAAAGACTCATAATAATTTCGGTTCCCCACGTTTCAATTAAGTAAAAGGGTAGACAAAAAGCCAACTAGCAAAGTCTACTAAAAACGCAATAACACTGTGTAACCTCAAAGTTGGACTTGTGTCCATTGGCTTTATACCTCAAATTCACTCTCATTGACATTTGAAAAGGTAATCAACATGGAACAAAAATTACGTGAAGTAATTTAACAATCATTTCATATTATCAACATTTGAAATTACTAGCCGTTTGGTAGGGCTTTCAAAAGCAAAAAGTTGCTTTTCAGATTAAAAAGCTCACTTTGAACATATTTAAATAATTTTCTGAAAGTACATTGTCTAATTAGGAGAATTTTTAGAGAAAACTGACATAAAATCACTTATTTATGAAACTCTTTTACAAGAAGCAGAAACCTTGCCACAATAGCCTTAAATATATCAAAAATTAATTGTATTTGTATCACATTAATATATTCTTGACATGATGCATATTTATTTGTTTTTTTTCCATTATCTAAGTGTGTGAAACTGGCCATCCTATCTGGCCACCACCTGAATCCGCCCCTGTGTGAAAGTGACACTATTATGATACAAAAGATGATATGCTAATTTAGTTGTGTTTTCAATGGTTCAATTTGGTTGGTTGTCCACATTTTGCCTAATTAATCGATGTCGGCTAGAAATTCAGTACCTTATCTATTTGTATGCATTACGACTTCGAATAATGTATCGTCAAGACTGCAATATCCCTATCGAGACGTTAGAAAAGCTTAGTCAAATGAAAGGAAATGTAGAATAAAAAACCCTATTAAATACCTTACTGAAGTAGGGCATTTTTATGTAGCAAGAAGCTTTGTTTAGTCAATCCCATAGAAGATAGAAACAAGAAGTACGGAGAATAGACGTACCTGTCGATTCTCAATTCAGATACCCATTCGGGTATTTAATTTGACAAGAACTGTCGGGTTCAGTTCGGTTCAATTCAGTTTGCTTCGGATTCGATTCGAGAGATTTGCCCACCCCTAAGATCAATACATATTCCCAACCCAAACTCGAGATAAGATCAAGAACAATAATTATTCCCTGAAAGAGGATCGATAATCATCATTTGAAAATTTGAAAACGAACTTTAAACAAATTGAAGTGGTGTTATAATCAAATTATATATCATTATTGTGTGTGAAAATAAATAGAGAATATAGCCCACAAAAATTCTGAGTTTGCTTATATAGGTTTGTCTGAGCAAATTTCTTGGAATGTTCCAGAAGTATGGCTGCTAGATATTTTAATTGAAAATATCAGAGTTTTCACAAGACAAGCAAATGATCCACCTAGGATTGACATGGGCCAACAGTTGTCAAGCCTGTCCATCACATGCAACATTTTTTCTTGCACTACAAAATTATGTGATAAAAATTCATGAACAAATAAACAAACAATTGTTCTTAAGTGATCTAGTACTAGGGTAAATAACTTGTCATATATTTTTATTGTTCAAATCTTTTATATAAAAAAATAAAAATTGAATGAAGTAAGGATTTTTTTTTTTTTTTTTTTTTTCCTTTGCACATTTGAATAAAAAATCGTGAAGATTTCTTCAAAAATTGAATATCAATAGACAATCTAAGGATTCAATGATCCTAGATTGTCATATTCCAAAATTCTTTCGTATTTATCAACAAGCGTATGGTGGAATGATAGTTTTTAAGCTAGAAACATCGATATTAATCAAGAAAACATTGAACATATTTCTTTTCATCTAACATAATGCATGATCTAATTGTAGAACTCAACAAATATTTTGATCTCTTAATTCAAATATTTACGTTTTGAACAAATATAAACTAACTCGTAAACTAGGACACTTCTAGGTTCTTATTAATTGATCTCTTAATTCAAATGTTTACATTTTTGAACAAATTTAGTGTTTGTTTGATAGGGATTTTGATAATTATTTTTTGATCGTTAGAGATAAAGTGGGTCCTACCTATAAGAGAATAATTAAAAAATGACGGTTGGAATAGTAAAATAACGATCAAAAAATTTATTTTAATTGGATTAAAATTTGTAAAAAAAAATAAGCACATAAACTAGGACACTTCTAGGTTCTTATTAATTATGGTATCTAAGTATCTCATACCAAGCAATAATTAATTATAGAGTTGTTCGATCAATTTAACTAACAAGATTTTTGAATTATTTAATTTAAGTCTTGTTGCGGAGGGCTTGATGATCAATTATTGCAAAACTCAGTGCTTTGGTTGAAAAACTTTTCATAATGAGGATTTGTCTTCGACAAATAAATAAAAGTTATAAACATTAATTTTAATTAGGTAGCACAAGAGCTTTTTAGTTTATATGTCCCCAATAGAATAAATAAAATACCAATTATAGTAATAATATATGATTATGAAATGAGAACAATTAAAGGTTGAAACAATAGAGCAGTCTAGAATCATTACCATCCCATTAATTTATTATTATTATTATTATTTTATCACATGCTTAAATTTGGTTTAAATTATACAAATACAAGAAAACAATGAGACACTAAATTGTTGAGAGTTGAGGAATTGATAATCAAAGAATATGACGTTTCACATATCCTCGTGACTGTGAAGACAATTATAAAAAAATGTATAAGAGTACTTTAAGCAAGATGACTCTTTCGCATGTAAAAATAATTTATTAAGCAACACATCCAAATGCACCAATACCCCGTTGACGTACGGTTCATGATATTATTCGGTGAATCCACTTAACAAGTTTAAGCATCCTGTCAAGCAATGCAACTATTGACAAGATAAATATAGTTACTCATATTGATCTTAATAATATTTTGTCTAGGGACTTATCTTCATAAATCTAAATTACTAGGGGCTGATGTCCACGTGTCTCAAAATTCAGAACCAATTTGTTGATCGTTGCAACGTTAGGAGTTAAATGTATATTTGGAATATTCAGGGACTAATTTGCAATTCAAGAAAATGCAGCGACATACTTGCATCGTTTAGAAATTGGGTTGAAATTTAGAGTTCTAATAGTTTAGGATTGTTCCACAAAAAAATGATAAAGTTCGTTTGTCGCTTGAGATGAAGTTTTTATGAAGCACAATACCATAAGGGTAAAGTCATTTGAATAGGACCACCTGTCCAACACCCCACCTATTCACGAGCACCACATCGCCCCCTGAATCATCTAGCAGGGTCCATATCATAAACCATTGGATTATTCTCTTTAGATAGGGTCTCGTCGGCCTAATTGGCGCCTCCTATTGAAGACGGAGAGGGTCACGTCCAGCATTCCCCTAAACCATTCAAGAATTCAAGTCAAAGTGGGACCAATTGAGTAAATGATCCCGTTGCCAACATTTTAGGGATTTTGAAAAAGCAACAACGTAGCCCTATTTATATAGCAAGGTCCATATCATAAAACCATATCAAGAATTTGAGTAAAAGTGAGACCAATTTAGTAAATGATCTTGTTGCTTACATTTTAGGAGTCTTAAAAAAGCAAAGGTCAAAACAGTAACATCTTTCTTAAATGAATCATTACAACGTGACTCCACACAAAGACATGATCAAAGAAAATAAACACAACAACATCAAGTGCGTGGGAATTGGCGAAGGTATCATTAACAAGGAAGCTTTCAGTTCGAGAGAAATTTCAGACTTTTCTACTCAAGATTTGAATGTGATTACATAGTTCTAATAGTTTTGGATAGTAACTCCACAAAATCACATTAGAACAATAATATAGAATTTGATTATGAGCCGCTAGATCCCTCATGACACAAATGATGACGAAGAGCCGGGTGTGACAAAAAATAACACGGTAACTTTTATCTGTTATTTAATTTATTTTCGAAGCAAGATCTAGTCCCGTCATTGTTCTATTTTTCTTTTGATTTTAATAACGTACCATCAAGAAGGATTGCGTTTAAAGAAAACTTTATATGTTACTTAAATGTCATATAATGAACATTGAGATATTAACAATAATGTACTGATAATATGATTTTTATCGTGTCACGAATGAGTGTCTTTATGTTTGAATCAAAACAAACCGCTAATACTTTATCTAACTACATAGATAAGTTTAGGATACACTCGTGTGGATGTGAAAAAGTCAGGAGCGATATTAGGGGGAAAAAATATAGAATAACAATTCTTGAGAAAATAAATTTCTTTTATCCAGTTGGGATCTTGAGATTTTTTTTTATTATATTTTTTTATTCAAATGGGAATTCTTGGGAAAATAAAAACTTTAATCAAACCTGGCCAATTTGTTTTCTCAATTATTATAGGGTAAATTTCACCGTTCATCTCCAACCTTTGGACAAAATAGTAAATTTAACCCCAACATTTTTTCTTGTTGGAAACCCGTACCCAACCTTTCATTAATGGATAAATATATATATGTACAAACTTTGGTGTACAAAATCTTTCACTTAGGTGCATTTTAAAAATGACGACTTGTGGTCCCCACCTTTTTTTGTGAGTAGTGAATAAACCATTTTGTAAAAAGTGTGAGTACATCTTTCATTAATTAGCAGAATTTGTAATTTTTTTTTCACAATTTCCATCCATAACATTTTTATCAATATTTCCTTTTGTAACATCCTTTAAAAAAAAAAATTATCTTGTATTTGTTTTTTGTATATTTGAAGTTATGCGGTAGATTTAAGAGGAAAAAAAGGTATAAATGGCACGTGAAAAACAATGGAGGCGGGCTTGTAACCCCCTCTTTTCTCTCGAGGAAATAGTAGTAAGTAGTTGGTTGACCTGATCACTTTTTCACAATGACATTTGACCAATATTAAAGAGAAAAAAAAGGATAAAACATAAAAACCAAACAAAACATGTAATTACCTATTTTACCCCTTTCTAAAGAAGAAAGAAAACAATAGACTCCAAGATTACAGACGAAATAAAGGTTTGGTCCCTCCGAATCCGAACGTCCTAGACCAATCGAATTCGGACTGGGCATTTTTTTTTTTCAGTTTTACTCTCTTTTTCCATCTAATTCATTTTATTTTTTGTTTATATTTTGTTATTTCCCTTTTATTTTTCAATCTTAAATCTTAAATTTTTCTTTTCGATTTCTTTTTTATTTATTTTTCTTTATTCATCTTCTTTTAATAGTTTTTTTTTCATTTTCATTTTTTCCTTTTTGTATGTATTTTTTTATATCATTTTTTTAAAAGAACAAAATTTTGAATCTTATAATTTTTTTAATTTTTTTCTTAATTTAATTCATTTTCTATCACTTATTTTTTCATTTTCCTTTTTTTGCTTCTTTTAAATTTTTTGCTCATTTATGTATATGTATTTTTCCTTAATTTAGTTTATTTTCCATTAATTTAATTCAATTTATGTGTAATATTATTTTTTGTTTACTATTTTTAACGTGTGAGGAGATGAATTTATTTCTTGCGTACTAACGCATATAATCTGATTGATTATATTTTAAGAAATGATAAATATTGATAATCTCTTGTATATGATTTTAACATATATATATATATCAGAACTGCTCTCTTCCCCCTTTTTCTCGATTTTCAATTTTTTATTCATTTTATTGCCTTTTGCCTTTTTCAACTCCCCACCCCCTACCCATTTACTAATTTTTGTACAATATCTTAAGGGTATGATTTAAATCATGTAAAAAAATTTTGTGCAATACTCTTAAGAAAAAAGGAAAAAATTGATCTCATACTAAAATAAATAAATAAGTTGCTCCTGGCTGCCAGGAAAAAAAGGGGAAAAAACTTGATAAGTTGCTCCGAGCAGCCAGGAGCACTTGCCAAGAGAAGAAAAAAAATAATTGGACGATTAATTTTTTTGTGTCAACTTTTTTAATACACGCGTTTGATGTACGTTTAACTATTTTCGATATTCATTTAGATCATTCGATATGTCTATAATATAGATATCTAAATGAATTTCTAGAGAATATAGAAGATCTATGCATTTGACTACCGTATAATCGTCTTTTTTTTCATAAAAATGATCGAATTTTTTTATGTATAAAAAATTTTCAGATATAAAAATAATGATGATGAAAAAATAGTATAATAATCTATAACCCGCATAAATTATAAAGTGATAATAATTTTATTAGGAATTTTTACGTCCCAAAAAAAAATTGACGTCAAATCACATAAATTTATTTTTATAAAATGATTTAAATTATATTGAAAAATTTGTCGCGAAAAAATAATAAATATTAATAAAATAATTTTTTTATTTTTGGAAAAAAAAGACGATTTTTACGCAATTTTTAACACATACGTTTGATGTACGTTTAATTATTTTCAATATTCATTTAGATCATTCGGGAAATGAGTTTCGAGAGAATATAGAAGATTTATTGATTCGACTAACGTACAATCGTCGAAATTTTTTTAAAGTTAGCTGGGTATCGAAAGTTTCGAAATATTAGTTTAAAAATGCCTACTTTGACGCGCCGTAACATTTGCTACGACTGACCGTTTTGCGCACTGTTAACGACTTGAAATACTAGGTCATGAGTACTTCAAAACGATATCAAGAATGTAATATTTCGATTTCGTTTGATATCCCATAATAAGCTCGAAAATCAAGGCAAAAACATAAAAAATTTATGAATTTATTATCAATTATTTTTTTTCTTCTCCTGGCTGCGAGGAGCAACTTATCAAGTTTTTTCCTATTTTTTTTCCTGGCAGCCAGGAGCACTTTAATTTTAATTTTTTTAGAGTATGAGATCAATTTTTTCCTTTTTTCTTAAGGGTATTGCACAAATTTTTTTTACACGATTTAAATCGTACCCTTAAGATATTTTAAATTTTTAAAATACATTTTTTAACTTTTTTTTTTAAATTCATCGACAATTGTACGGTAGTCAAATGCATAAATCTTCTATATTCTCTCGAAATTCATTTCAAGATATATATCATAGACACATCGAATGATCTAAATGAATATCGAAAATAGTTAAACGTACATCAAACGCGTGTATTAAAAAAGTTGACGCAAAAAAATTAATCGTCCAATTTTTTTTTCTTCTCCTGGCAACCACGAGCACTTGCTCCTGACTTCGCAGAGGAACTTAATTTTTATTTATTATTATTATTATTTTTTTTTTTTATTTTATTTTTTTTTAAGGATGAGATCAATTTTTTCCTTTTTTCTTAAGGGCATTGCACAAATTATATATATATATATATAGGATGGAGTACCACCTAGAAAATATTATTAGAGCTCATTTTGGGGAAGTTACGCTGTATTGTAACTTTTCCAGTTATGCGACGATATTGGAGGGGCTCAATGAGGAGCAGATAGCCATACTTTATCGTAAGTTATTCTGACTTAAAATATCCATGTGTGGATTATTAATGTTAATCTTCTTATTTGTATAGAAGTGCCATCTAGTGGAACGATAATGCCCTCTACTTCGGATATCTCTTTCACTTCTACTGATTAGATCACCTCTATCCGTTAGACTTTCTCTCGTATTTAGACACCTTACATGTAGAACTCTTGCACGTAATCGTCGTGCTTCCATCAATGATTTGTTCGAACTTCTAACTACATTTATGAGGAAAATGAGAGATGAAGTAGTGGAGTTACAACATGATGTCATAAAACTACGAGCCGATTTAGAATATCTACATACTGAGGTAGTAACGGTACGAGGTGACACAGCAGGTTTGTGAAGGACTTGCGGCTCTCGAGATGGTGATGGAGGGACTGGCTGTTCTCAGGGACAAGGGATGACAGAGGGGTTGACAAATCTCAAGGGTGACGGAGTAGATGGTGAGATGGGGTATGATGATTTTTCGTGGCCTTCAAATGTTGCATTTGAGTCATTCTTTACATACACGGCGGAGGATTTGGCCCCAATAGTACTAGAGGCGATGGCAGAGGAAGTATCGGAGAAGGTGGCGAAGGGAATACTAGAGGAGATGGTGGTAGGGAATGTGAATGAAGGAGTACATGAGGGGGGTGTGGCAGAGGATGAGAGAATGCCAAACACGACGGAGGATGTAGTTTTGGTGTCGGAGGGGGGGATGAAGTGAGGAAGGGTAAGAATTGTGCTGCTAACGTACTAGATCTGGTGGTCGGTAAAAAACCAATTGCCGTAAGAGAAAGACATTTGTGGACGAAAAGTTTCCCAGTCCCTTCTACGAGGTCAACCTTGTTAAACACAAAGCGTTCGATGAATGTTTCAAATTCCTTAAACCCAAGTAAGTATTTTATGATTTTGCTAAAGTATATATGAAATCATCTATGCTTTTGTAACATTTTAGTTTTTCATTTTTTCAGTAATAGCTAGATGATTGGGAAGAAGATGATTTCGAACGCTAAAAAGTGGTTTGAAAATATACTGACAAAGTCGGCTTGGCTCACCGATGACGTAAGTATATTCTAGTTGTTATTTATTATATTTATATAATTTGTTGTTTTATTTAACCAAACGACACACACACTCTCTTTTTATTGATGTTTTTGCTTCAACTTATTGATCTGGCCATGAAATGTTGTGCGATTGGGATCGGATACACTCGAGATCTTTTGACATTCATGGGCGAGTCATCCTGAGCTCTGGATTTGTACGTGCCATTGATATTGAGCATAACACACTCCTACTCCAAGTGAACGGATATGTGGTGCCTGAGTACATACTGGAATGGGTCATTGGGCTGGAGCCGACATACGAAAAGTTATGGATGGATTGTATACATATGTACATTCCAGTAATCGCGAACTCACACTACTTTGTAGTTGAAATCGCATTCGCTGATTCTACTATCCATATGTACGGCTCCGATCATAGCTGCTTATCACAAGATCAACTAGAGCAAATACTGGAGCTGATGACTATGATCGTTCCCATGATAGCTATACATGCGATGATTCAAGTAAATAACAAATTAGCCATTATACAGGACGTGACGATGGCGAGACAGGGAGTATCGTAAAGATTTCTAAGTTTTTAATTTGAAAACTTATTTTTTTAGTTATATGTTATCGAACTAATATATTATTATTTACTTACAAGGGCAATTGCGCTATATTCGCAATAAAGTATATAGAGTTTTTGAGTATTGGTTATAAGGTTGATACAATAAACCAATTTTGGATAGATATGTAGAGGTTGAAGTTAGCTTGCGATTTGTATGCATACAGTTGTGATCCTTAACACATTGTATTATTTTATTAAAAAATGTAAATATTATTGACTTCTTTGTGAGTCATGTTGTAGTGCAACAATTGTATGTATGATTTTGAGCATACTTGATTGTATAAACAAACAAATAACCTAAAAATCTTCTTATTTTTTTTATGATAATAAACTTGACTGTAGAAGCAAACAAATAGCTAAAAAGAACTACGATTTTAAACCATCAATTTAAATTTAACATAGGACGTTAAATGTTCAATACAAAAAATATTAAATAACTGACAAAATATGAAAATAGTAAATAAAAAATAAAATTTATTAAATAAAAGACATAATAATGGAATATTTCACTTGCTAAATAACCAACGTTAAATTTAGGCCCATTTGAAAATAGTAAATAAAACTTTTGGGTGTTACATTACACATTCGTTGAATCCTTATGTAGAGAAATTTGACTTGTACGAAATTGGCGAGCATGCATTGTTGCGCCACACCTGCCACACTTGCAAGATTGAGAAAAATTTTCGTTAGATGGTATTTTAGACATACGTCTATGTCTAAGAGTGCGTAGTCCGATTTCAGGTGGTAACAAATTATTAAATGGGAGAATATGGTCAGAAACTTCCTATTCGACTTCATTTGGTATAGGAAATATCGTTTCGACATACGCTGCTCTTTAATAATAAGTCATGTAATAATAACTGTATAAGTGGTGTGTTGAAAATCCTCTATATATAGCAACTGTCACTGCATGCATACATGAAAAACTCTCCAACTAGAATTTTCTATACATAGATATGCTATCATTCAAGTTTATAATGTATCCGACATTACATCCACGTATCAAGGAAAAGCGAAATTGATCCAGTAGTTTCACACATACCTTTCTCGCCACTTCTAGAGTCTTAAAGAATTTATTTTCCTGAGCTGGGGTTAGCACTTGTACAACTATGTGATTTTTCACGTCAGTCATGAAAGCCACTGCTGTAACTTGTCACCAATGTACTCAATCATTGAGAGAATTGGTAACTCTCGATCTTTATTGAATAATGCATTGACCGACTTCGTAATGTCATAATGTTGTATCGACTCCTGGAAAATGTGATCATGCCCAATGTTTGATCCTCATCTCTATTAGATAATCTCATGCAGCACATGATTTATTTTCTATTTCGACTATGAACTTATCAAATTCTTCAAAATTGTAAGCCTCTGCAGCTCTCCTAAATAATGCAACGATGCCGATGTACCAATGCTTAGTCTTCAAGTTGTCATATATATGGTACATACAATAACTATGATGTGCCTCAGGAAAGATTTAAGCGATACCATTTATTATTGATTGTCCTCAATCAATTACGAATGCAAGATTCTCAACTTCGTGAAGAATCAATACATCACTAGATCATCCTCTCCATCAACTATGTTGAATGCAAAATGGTAAATTTGAATGTTGACATTTTGATATCTTGCAATAATCAACTTGCCTCCGTATCTAGTCTTAAGGGTTGTTATGTCAATTAGAATTAGAGGTTGCATTGCGTTTCGAGATCCTTGAATACATTGTCCAAGGACCATGAAAAAATATTTGAAGCGATTCTCACCCTCCATTTCACTAAAAAATGCCGATCCAATATTAGTTTCCCTACGTTATAGTTATACCTGGCTAATTTAGCATAACTTTCCTCGACCGAACCCATTAAGTTCTTCAATGTGCATTCTTGAAATTTCTAGGCCTTCTAATAGTTCATGATCTCCTGATACTCTCGACATATCTCATGACCACCCTATATTTTCGACGAACGTCATTAATAATGTTCGAAGGTTTATAGATAGTTCGTAAGTCCTGAAACTTATGCATTATTTGTTGACCAATAAACCATGCTCAGGCTTGCCTGTAATCATTTTGAAGAGTACCAGCTTCACAAGTATGTTCATATACATGCTTACGAATTACAAAGAACTCTTTGTATCGATCTTTATCGCTCGCAAACGTCAATGACCATTGTCGTCAACGCATAAAATTGTGTATGTTGCCTTGTTTGATTTCTTCACTTTAAACTTAAAGTCGTGTTTCAAAGCAATCCGGTGTAAAACTTTCTACAAATCTTTTTTTGTTTCAAATAGTTGGTCGTCATACAAATCATCATCATTGGAAACCACACCCGAACAATTAAAGGGTCCTGTACTCGTTCCAGCCTATGGACTTCCACACTACTCATGTCTCCGATGGGATAAAACAATCAAATCATCATTTGTAAATTTATTTTCATTCTCATTGTCTTGAACTAACGAGAGAATTCAGTGTGTAACAGTGAGATCATTATGAGGAACAACTGTCTTGAGAATAGTCAAATCATCCTCACGAGCTATCTCCATCGTGTCCTAAAAATTATTCATATTACGATCCCCTCCAATGGAATCTTCGTGTCCACTATAAGGGACATTCTTTTTAACTAGATATGATGTACTCTAACTTATTATAATTGCAGTAGCACGACGCTTTTCACTCGTCCATTTCCATACCCGTCATAATATTCATTCATTTCAAATTTACCAAAGTAACAAATTGAGATTGCAGCAAATCCCATATCTGCATGGGCCATCCGAATCTGAACCTCATATGGAAAAAGACAGCCCGTCGCCCGAGCCGACTATTCCCAGGTCAGCTGTGCAGATGAATTTTTTCTCATTTTTGTTTAAAAAAAGTATAGATATGTTTAAAATTGTAAAAATCTACCTATGTCGAAATAAGATTTAACAAATAAAATAATTTACTAATTTGAGGAAAATGAAATTGAAAATACGTGAATATATTTATCGATTCAAAGTAATGGCTAGAAACAATATTTTTTGTTGTGCGTTTGATAAATTTATGAGAGATTTCAACGTTGAAGTAGATGAAAAATGAAAATATTTTTATCTGTGTTAAAGCAAATAGCTTAAGAAGTGATTTGATTTTAAAATTTTAAGTGGAAAGTGTTTGAAATTCTTTATAACTTAAAAGGGATATTATTGTCTTTTAAAACGATAACATATTTTTGTAATTATGTAACATACATAAGAGTAATTTTGCCTTTTATGCATGAAAAGGCCATTGTGGCGAATGGTCAAAAATAATTTGGTCAAAGTGACATGGGCATTTTAAAAAGTACTGCCTTTTTCTCTTTCCCAGACAATTTGTTTCTCCGTTATGAGAGATGCATAAATCATTTTCTTACTACAAATAGGTTGAGACAAAATTGCTACTCTTCTAAGATGTTGGAGATGAATGACGCAAATTATCCATATTAAAATATAAAAAGTTCCAACGAGTATTAAATTTTGGAGTTTAATTTTTATCGATCCTAATTCTTACCACTTCGCAAAGTTGGTCGTGAATCAACCTTCTTGATCAGAACGTCATCCACTCAAACCAAAAATTCATCGAGGACTATTCAAGAATCCTCAATGAACTTGTATTCTGGTAAAATTATATTAAGAAAAAGGGAAGAAAAAGAGGTTAGATAATATGGGTATGTGATTCATCTTGTAAACATTTTTTTATCATATTGAATTACATGGTGGTCGAAGATGATGTGGTTTGATTGAGGTGAACCTCTATAAATCATGAATATTTTTGAGTATTTATTATTATTTTTGAATTGAATGTTCTCGGTGAAATAAAATTAGAGTTTATAATTCTCCACAACAAGATGATTAATATTTTCAAAAAGTTCAAATAGGTCTCAAACCCTTAGTTTTTGGTATCATCATCCTAAACCTTTATACAAATGCGTAGCATAAAGACAATTGGATGACGATATTTTAATATTTAGTTTATAACACGCGTGAAATGCTCTTGTCCAAATTTTAAAAGGGAAAAAAGGTCTAACCAAACATTTAACTTAAAATAATTATAAATAAATTATCTAAAGAAAAAAGAAATCAAAAAAAGATTTTAGGAAAAAGGGGGAAAATTCATCATCCTTATCCTACCCACTCCATCTACGACACCATCAACACCCCCGACAACATAATCACTCTATCACCCAACTTTGACAACACCTCCACATCTCTTGCCACACTTGCCCAATTCGTCTTCGTGAAGCTAAAGGGATCTCCATTGTGATTATTCCAACGATTTGTGTCACAGAGTGGAGAAATCGTTGTTACCATTGTAGTAGTCATGGTAGTGGGGTGAGTTGGGGCAAAATGGAAGAAATTTATTTTATTTATTTTTTAAAATTATTTAAATAAATGAAAATGGTACTCATTCTTCCTTTGGAAAATTACACTACGAACAACACATACAAATTTAATTGTATTTTAGGCCCTAACTCTAAAGGTCCTTCAACCACATATTTGCTAAAGGAATCATAAAGCCCTGCCAAAATTTAAAGGTTAGGTACTTTGTCGAACTCTTTTAAAAGAATATGAACTCTGCTACAAATTCTTTATTAAAAATACCCTATAGGTCCATAGTCCTCGAACATTCCAGAAGGTCTTCCCCACCTAGAATTCTCTCGTCCGTCATCCCCGCCCATCCCAAATCCCTTCAAAACCCTCTTGGCCTCTTCTCCATTTCTGCAACCCCACACTGTCGCCCAAATTATCATTATTGAATCACAATTAGAAAATTCAATGGCCGACGAAGCGAAAGCCAAAGGCAATGCAGCGTTCGCCGCCGGCAACTTCACCGATGCCGTGAGCCACTTCACGGAAGCCATTAACCTTGCCACCTCCAACCATGTTCTGTACTCAAACCGATCTGCCGCCTACGCTTCTCTTAACAAGTTTTCTGAAGCACTTTCGGATGCAGAGAAGACCGTCGAGCTGAAGCCCGACTGGTCTAAGGGCTACTCCCGTCTTGGCGCGGCTCACATGGGCTTACATAGTTACAATGATGCTGTTTCGGCTTACAAGAAGGGTCTTGAAATTGACCCAAATAACGAGCCCCTTAAGTCTGGGCTAGCTGATGCGGAGGCTGCTCTGGCGAGATCTTCGAGGTCTCGGGCCGGGCCAGGTGCCGACCTGTTTGGGGAGGCGTTCGGGCCGGAGATGTGGGTTAAGCTGGCTAATGACCCAACAACTCGTGGGTTTCTGCAGCAGCCTGATTTTGTTAAAATGTTGCAGGATATTCAGAAAAATCCAAATAATTTGAACTTGTATTTAAGCGATCAAAGAATGATGCAGGCATTTGGAGTTTTGTTGAACGTGAAAATCCAGACGAGGGGAGCTGAAGAAGATGCAAAAATGGCTGAGGGGTCCTCACGTGGCTCACCAGAGAGGAAGAGGCCTGCAGCTTCTGAGTCTGACTCTATCAAGGAGGAGAAGAGACCCGAGCCTGAACCTGAGCCTATGGACTTATCTGAGGAACAGAGGGAGAAAAGGGATAAAAAAGCACAGGCCCAGAAGGAGAAGGAAGCCGGGAATGCAGCGTACAAGAAGAAGGACTTTGAAACTGCAATTCAGCATTATACCAAGGCCATTGAGCTCGACGATGAGGATATCTCTTTCCTCACTAATCGTGCTGCTGTGTACTTGGAGATGGGGAAGGTATATTATATACTTGAATCTCTGTTTTGTTCTTAAATGGACCATGGTAGTACGAAAGATTGAATTTTTTTTCCCTTGGCATTATTCTGTTTCCATTTGTTTTGAGTTGACATTGTAGGTTTAGGGAAAACTATTAGCCTGATTTGATTGATTGCTAGTGGTGTTTTGACATGGCAGTTATGATTATGGTTAAAGATTATACATTTAATCTTAGAATGCTCCCGTGAATTAGTTCATGTAGTTGGTTTATTGACAGTTGATTCTGTGGCACATAATGAAGGTTTTTATTTTATTTTTATTTTTAAGTATGAATATGGCTGGATTTTTGAAAGTGATGTTTAGTACGGGTTTAATTCTTATTGTGGTAACTGCATTAGTTGTCAGAACTAGGTTTGCACTGTCTGAGTGGTTACTGTATTGACAGGATGCCTTCATGACTGGGTGCTGATTTTTCTGGAGTTAAGTTATGTTCCTAGAGTTGAAATTTTATAGCTTTTTTATTGTTCTGTTCAAGATCACTGCAAAGACGAGTTGATTTGCTTGCTTGAGCAGCATTTGGCTCCTTGAAGTATAATTGGATGGTTGCTTTACTCTGTGTGGAATGGTGTGTACACGTATCCTGTCTTGCAGATATGCAACATTCTGGAATACATATGCTGCTTTGTTTTGTGCATTCTGGAATATATGGTAGCCATTTGATTGCGATATTTAGCTCCATCATATTATGTTCTGATAGTTTCTTGATTAGAATCCTTTGTCCTGATTTTTGATTCTTTGTTAGAGGTTTATAATGGACTATTGATTAGTTTGGAAAGAATTTTTGAAAAGGCAACCATAGAACCATACATTTGGAATAATATTGGTGTTTTTCAAGAAACATATATGTTGATTTCGTATGGACAACATGAGAATGGCAGGTTGTGTAAGTGGAAGACGAAGAGTTTAAGAAGCCAGTGAATGTACTGGGGAGACCGACATAGTAATGATTGTTAACGATAAATTTCAAAGAGAGATGGTTGACATTGTTTGGACATTTTTAGCAATGTCCATAAGGTGGACTGACCATTTGTTTTTAATGAAGAGAATGAATCTTGAAGGATCAGAAATAATGGGTCCGGATCTCCTGCGGGAATAATTTGTTAATATTGATACAATTATCATTTCTGGTAAAATTGGAAAATGAGGGTAGCTTAAGTAACATTGAATTAAGTTATAATACAAAACATGCAAAAAAAAAAAAAAAAAAAAAAAAAAATGAAGAACGTTTGGGCTTGGGCCAAAACTACTAAACTAGGCCAAAAGTAGATGTCCTCATCAAGGGCTTTATTGAATTCAGTTATGTTGATATCACCATTTGTAATAGGGGATGATAAGTTCTTGAATGATCTTCCCTTGAATCAAATTTAATGTCTATATACCATACGGGTGCTTGAATCCAAAAGCTTTGCAAGCATATCATTTCTTGATGATGAGATTTCTAATCATTCTAAGCTCTCAGAAACATTTGATGGTATGTTGGATGCTAGTTCCTCATTTAGGCTGTAACCTACCATGCGTTGTGGAAATGAAGTAACACATAAAATATGCTATATCCATTAACTGAAGGTCTTGAAGAGTATAATAATCAGATTTCCAAGGTCTATAAGAGGATAAAACTCTTTTTGACTCTATAATCATTAGTTATTTGTTGTGGTATCTTAAGAAGGATGGATGCTTTTAAACTCATTATGTACTTGGATTCGACATGTATCGAAGCATCCATGCTCTTTGATATCCTTAAATGCATACTGAATACTTGTTTTTCAATTATTTTATGTATTTTTTAAAATTTTTTATACGTATCTACGTATTTTTTTAATTATTTTCGATAGGTATTGGAGAAATATTGGATATATATTTTTAATTATTTTAATAATTTATCTATATTCAAAAGGAGAATTCAAAATGTGGGACACTAAGGAGACGATACTCATGAGCCATGAAAGTGTTAAACCACTTGAAGTTGCTAATTTATCATTAGATGAGCAAGAGTTTGGAGTGTTATTTTTAATGATAATGAAGAAGCTAATGTTGATGATGATGATGATGAAGAAAATGAAGTTTGAATAATTAAGGATTAAGATAAAATGTTTTAATATTTTATTTTATTTTTATTATTGTGCTTTTGTTTTAATATTTTTTTATATCAATGAAATTATGCTGACTTTTATAGCACGTATCCGCGTATCCTAATTTTTTTTTTAAAGTTGTACCAGCATGCATGTATGTATCATATCGTATTTGAATTACGTATCCGTATTCTTCCTGCTAGATGGTATTGAATATTTTTAAAAAGTGTAGCTACTGGACAGAAACAAATAGTAGGGTCTGTCTGTGATGTTACCAGCTTTAACTCAGAAATTGTGACCGTGGATGATTCTGTGGAACGTCTCTTTGTCCATGCCTGTGGCATGGAGGCATGTAAGCATGAAAGTGAGGTATGGCATCCTGAGGGATGTCAGGTGCTGCATCTTGGAGATCAACCCCTCAGAAGTTGAAGCTGTATTTTTGCTTTTTGAATATCATTTAGAGATTGCGCTCATCCGTAGTTTAGTTCCTGACTTGAGGAGTGAAAGGCTGGCAGTAGTATATACATAAAAGACAAAAAAATTTCAGGATAACAAACATTGTCTAGAATCTCTTAGATTCGAACCCATAGCTGATGATAGAACTACCAAGATCTACCAGCGGAGCAGTATTTGATTGAAAGAGTATGGTACGAATTACTTTCTTCTACGTAATTCTTTGGGTTTGTTATAGCACTATCGCTTTCTCTCTCTTGTGAAGAAGAGAAATGAAAGGGGTGTTGTGTTTAGTTAACAGGTCTAAGTTATTTGGTAGGCATATGGTGAGCATGTCTTTACTTCACGAGCGTCATCTGAAACTAAATTGGAGGCTTCTTCCTTTGTATTTAAATTGACAATAGCACGTCTTCATCCATTTGATCTTAACAATGATGTCTACTTTATTAAAGTTGTATATCAATAGGAGAGGAAGATAAAAAGATAAGGAGGCTGTCAATTCATCTATTTGTCACTGGATTTCAGTATGAGGATTGCATTAAAGATTGTGACAAAGCTGTTGAAAGGGGAAGAGAGCTGCGGTCTGACTTTAAGATGATCGCTAGAGCTCTAACAAGAAAGGGATCTGCCTTAGTGAAGGTGGCAAAATGTTCGAAGGACTATGAACCTGCCGTTGAGACTTTTCATAAAGCGCTTACAGAGCATCGCAACCCCGATACATTGAAGAAGCTCAATGATGCTGAGAAAGCGAAAAAAGAACTAGAACAACAAGAGTACTTTGATCCCAAGATAGCTGATGAGGAGCGCGAGAAAGGTATAGTGCCTCTTAAGTGTATTATTAATTCACATTGTCTTTGTAGTTACTGAATTTGTTGACAAATTGTAGGCAACCAGTATTTCAAAGAACAAAATTATCCAGAGGCTGTGAAGCATTACACAGAATCATTAAAGAGGAACCCAAAAGATCCAAAGGTATTATTGATGGCTTGTATCTGAATGTTTTAAGTATAAACTGAGTTAAAGATATTGTTCATGTGGATTTATGGTAATTTCTTTGAGTTTGCAGGCGTATAGCAACAGGGCTGCTTGTTACACAAAGCTTGGGGCTCTTCCTGAGGGACTGAAAGATGCTGAAAAATGCATTGAACTTGATCCAAGATTTGCTAAAGGTTATACTAGAAAGGGGGCAGTCCAGTTCTTTATGAAAGAATATGAAAAGGCTTTGGAGACATACCAGGAAGGACTAAGGCATGATCCCCAGAACCCAGAATTGCTAGATGGTGTTAGGAGGTATAGGGAACATTTTAATATTTATTTCAGTTTAGTTTCAAATAAATGAAAACATTGTTTAGGTTTGCACTTAACAACTAATGTGAGTTTTTGTGCAGATGTGTTGAGCAGATAAACAAGGCTAGCCGTGGAGACTTGAGCCCCGAAGAACTGAAGGAGAGACAGGTTTGATAGATTTCTACTTGTGTTGATATCTTTTTATGGAGTTATGTTTGAATCACGTTTTTAATATGTTGCCTTTTGCAGGCCAAGGGAATGCAGGATCCGGAGATTCAGAACATACTAAAGGATCCAGTCATGCAACAGGTATAACTTGTAGAATTCTCTACTCAATTATTTATAGAAAATCCAGAAATGAATCCTACTATTATAACTGCGTTGCATTTGGCAACAGGTCTTAGTCGATCTCCAAGAAAATCCGAAGGCTGCGCAGGATCACATGAGGAATCCTCTTGTTATGAACAAGATACAGAAACTGGTCAGTGCAGGAATCGTCCAAATGCGATGAGGAGAAAGGCAAGTAAAGAGAGTTAACAAGATCTCCATTTGGTGTGTAGTGGATTGGAATAGTTGATACAACTGGACTTACATTTTGATAATTTTGGTATTTTCCTCATGTGATTTGCTGTCAATTTGTCCATGTCATTTCTGGAATCTCATAAAAAATGTTTTATTTGTTGTGCTCTGATTAATCCCTGGGGGGTTTCGGGCGAAATGCTATTGAAATGCTCGTTGGTTAATTGGGTCGATTTCATTGGAAATATGATGTTTTGTGCATTCATTAAAGCGGGCAGTGCATGCATTTTTAGTGCCTGCTTGTGTGGCATTCTTCAAAATTTTAAATTATTTGCTACAGTATCATTTTTTACACATTCACACAAAATATTTCATATACAAACTAGTAAACTTTTTTTACTTTTTAAGCACACATTCTCTGAAAAGTACGATTCAAAACTCTTTTAACTTTCCAAATAATGGGCAACAAATAGAAGCCTAATTTATCGGAAAATTTTGAAACATCTCGATTTTAAGATTCAGAAACACAAATAGGTTCGAGAAAAATACCATCCCAACTCGAGTGTTAGAATGGTGAGGGTACGTGAAATAGGTCTTGACAACAAATTTATTGCAAGTGTATGTTGGTCCAGGTCCGGTAGTTCGGGTTCATGTGGAATGCTTATCCAGGTCACTTTGTTGGGGGGCGCGGGGTTGGGGGTGTGTGTCCGTATTTATCCGTCGAAGTACTATGATTCTTCACTATGTTGGAACCACGTGCAATTGTGTCCTTTTTTCTTTTTCCGTTCCAAGGTAACGTAATATTTTTGTTTCGAAATGTAAATTTTTAGTATAATTCTTTCCTTTCCTCTAGATTGATGCTAAACCCTCGGCATTAGCAATATAAATTTAGCAATAAAAGTAAGATTAGACAATCTGAGTTTTGATCATAATTATGGATACGGGCATTTTCCATTGAAAAGGGGAATCTTGTGTTATAATAGACGCAGAAGTGATGTGGATTATTCAAGAATTGAAGTTCTACTCCTACATTACTAATTAAGATAGTACAAGACAGTCGAGCAAAATACAGAATAGACCTTGTTTAGTAAGGGGATATCCAAACACAAGAAAACTTGTGTCATATCACATACTTGAGGATTTTAACTACTAAAAAAGTAACAACGTTTACGCATAAAACCAACTACGTAAGACCTCAATTGTTGGAATGTGGAAGTGGAATTATTCAGAAATTAAAAATTTCTTTAATTTAATAAGTAAGATCGTTTAGATGTTTACATGTATGTTATATCAAAAACAAAGAATTCGAATTTTTACCTAAATTCGATAATCAATTCTTAAATTAATGCTGAATCATGAATTTTCAAGTTTTTAATTTCAAAAATTTGATGCTTCAAGCATCCAAGTCTTTTGTGGTTTTTTTTCCAAAGTCAAGATTACATTGATGGGTGGGTACCTTCTTTTGATTAAATCAAGAAACCAATTCTTGAACTGGACAATTGGAAAATCAAGAAAAATAATTTTTTTCTCTCCAAAATTTGAACACCATGAAATTATGTATTAAAAATGTTGTACGATTTCATTTCATAGGATGTTTAAGTTCCAACTAATCTCTATTTATAGATATAAAAGGGTTTCAATCCTTATGCAATAATAATTTCACATTCAAATAGAAGTTCTAATTAAAGTTTAGCTTACATTTAATTGCATGTATAGTTTTAGAATTTAAATTACATTTATAATCAAATTTACAACTTTCATTGCAATTACAACTAAGTATAAAATTTTTATTGTAATTACAATTAAGTTCAAAATTATTATAATTACCGCAATTAAGTTTCAATACTTTATAGAGCTATCACAGGGTCCTGATCGAACATATATTTTTCAAGCTCCAATAATTAAATTCTGTCTAGTCAATCTTAGACCACCCAATCTAATTATTAATCTTTGCTTTTTCTGCTAAAGGCAAAAGATTGAACTCTTGGAATATATAAAATCACAGAAGCCAATAAATCTGTAATACTTTCCTCTGACATACTGTATGTATATTTTATCCTTGTTCCAGATCCGATAATTATTTACGAGCATAAATAACCGTTTTGCTCTTCTAATTATTCTAACTAACTTTTTCATTTTCTTTAACGGTCCTGTGAACTAATCACAGATGTCAAAGTTTAGCAATCGCTAATACTGAGCTCAGATTTTAGCCGTTCAACAGAAAATATTTAAGTAGTTACTCTATCCTTTTTTCAGGGTGATGGTTCTTGACACGAATTTATGTTCTCTACTTTGCTAATTCTCAAGTTTCCAACTCATAAAAATATTTGACTCATCGAATTGATCTCACCCATTAATGAATCAAAGAACAATTAAAATCGCAAAAAGATATAT
>NC_036244.1:382274-408203 GCF_002742605.1 Olea europaea var. sylvestris | reverse complement strand
AAAATCACTGTGTACTAACATTCTGGTAACTGGTGAGTTCAATGTTACCAGTAGAGCATATTTGTTACATTTAAAAAAAAAAATGGTTGAACCCAACTTTGAGGGTCCCCACCGCCCCGTCCTTAGAGTTTTGTGAGGAAGGTAAATCGCGGGATGTGTCCCAACAGGCCAGGAAACAAGAGCTGTCTGTACACTGCACCTACAAAGAGTCCAATTCCATGTTTCAGAAATCGAACCCCCACACTGCGACTGTTAGTAAGGCATGAGACAACCTCACTCCCGTCCTTTGCACCACTGAACCCGGGGGGCATATTTGTTACATAGTATTACATAGGATTCGATGGAATAATAATTAAGATTTTAGTTTCTTTTTTCCTTAGTACCAAATCTATACTATACTCCGACCAAACATGCAATGTATAAGTTCTTCCAGTCCTAAACAATAATTTACTATGTAAGGAAACTTCCAGTTCCATTGATTTCTACACGAAAGAAAATTCTCGCCAAAAAGTTACTGCAGATTTAGATTACCACAGCATGCTTTGCGTTGTATTTCTATCATTCAGAAAACTATAGAAGGAAAATTATGAAACTGTTATATTCCTGTTATTTGCGATACAACCAAAACTTTTCTGCTATGACAATTAAGAAATCCAGTAACTCCTCAAAATGAAAATCATAATATCAATAACAAGGCACAAGGATGAAAATGTAAGTAACATTTACCAAGTGGACGTTATATTTTTACATGCGTCAAACAGTTATGTACTTTAGCATAGCTCCACGAAGCTTTTCCATATATTCTGCGGCTTGTTTCTGCACATCAATGGTTAAAAACTAATAAAGATTGGGTATTTAACATGAAATTTCACAGAAACTTTAATTAGAAAAACACCACTTTAACAACTTGAAGGTCCTTTTAAGGTGGTCAGTTCATATGAGCTGAATTCATTAGATTTGTGAATTATAGATCTTGAATTTTATTATAAGACACCCGTTGAAAATTGCTAATGAATTTCATTAAGTGCCGATTAAACTTCCATAATATTCAAATTTCTAAAGAATGAGGCGCTAGTGGAGAGGGAAATATTTTATTTCATTCACTGGAGTTATACAACTGAAGGACAAAATACATATTTGAAATGAAGTAACTTTCTTAGAAGGATGCTAACTTAGATGATGTTCATGCAAACGTCCCACAAAGAATGACAATTTCATTCAATGGAATCTGCAGCCAAAATCATTTTAGCCCCCGTTTGGCCCCCATTTTGTGGAAATGAAAATGGGTAGAATAATTTTTTTTTTGAAAAATTAGTAGTTGAAAAGGAAGGAATTTTTTTTTTTTTTATTATTTTATGGAAGTTTGTGTGGTTGAAAATTGTTGAGAGAAAAACGAAATGTAATAAAACGAAATTAATGGGGGCCAAATGAGGGCTTAGTGCCATAATGGCATGATTGAATTGGACTTTTGAATAATTTTATATTCGACTGAAATTGTGCAAATATATAGTTCTAGAAAAAGTCAATTATTTGAATGATGTTATATTCGACGAATGACATGTAAAAATATAATTCAAAATATAATCTCAACCATTCATTCTTACTATTTGACAAGTCAGATGGGATCAAGATTCTTCCGAAAGAGATGAACATTGCATAGATTTCAAGAGAAACAAGAGAAAAAAATGGTTCACTCATTTAAGTAATAGTACTACGGTTCGAGAGAAAGCAAGAGTATCTTCTTGGACACTGCAGTTGAAATTTCGAATCAAGAGCAAACAGTAAACGTTTTTATTAAGGACATTTTATTCTATTTCCACTATGAAAGGTCAAGCCAACATTATAGGCATTTATGCTCCTATTTTCATCACAGAAGATGAAATTCTTCCAGCGTCTACTTATTCGTTTATCCTCAAAGATTTTACAACCTTAGGTATCTATCTCATCATTGAGCATCACTGGCTACTTATCTCATAAAAGATGATAATTTTATCTAATTCAAAATTTCCTACTTGCTTAAGACATATATAATGAAAGGAAAAGCTAACATTTTCAGTAAGACAGTACTTGTATTTACAGTGTCAGAACCTGTTCTTACACAAAGTTACATGTAAAATATCTGAAAAGTTATTCTTCTATAAGATTCCTTCATTTATATATGTTTCAATTATTAACTTGGAGAACTTTTAGCTGAGTCTTCTTACAAAGAAAAGAAAATCTCTCTTCTTTGAGAGTTTTTTGCAATTGACTTTTCCTGCTGAAGTTTCCTATATAAAGAGAGAAATGGCTTATTCCTCTAATAGCTAGTCTAACTTTCATATAGCAAAGAGAACCATGTGAAGTGTCTTGTAAATTATTAGCATGTGATATGTGTTCGAAGCTAAGTATTTGTGCCATGTGTAAGCATTAGTGTGATACCCGTAAAGTATGTGTGAATAAACCTGATATCCTTCTGACAAGCTACTATAGAATTAAGTAAACTGGTGTTAATGTTCCTTACTTAATGTAAGCTTTAGGTCTAGGTCGTCCATAAATAGAGTCAATGGAGGTCATAATGATCATAGTCAATCACCCTAGTGACAGTCTTGTGAAAGCATCATATGGGTTTAGGATAGAGAACCAGTGATTTGTACTTTGCCATCTCCATCTAGGTACTCAACTTCATATGGATATTCTACTTTTTCTGAAGTTTTTCTTTGAGGGTGAGATGAGGATAAGAGGAATAACGATGAACTAGAATAAAATGAACTTAAGTTGAATTCATATTTTATGTCCGTTGTCCTTCTATATCCTTTTTCCCGATTCATTGATCCCAATATCATCTCCATATAATGACAAACAAAGAATATATCTCATAAGTGGCATTTTCATTAAACTTAAGCATTCAACCGAAGCACTGTAACGATCAATAAACCTCAAGGTACTAGCTTACTATTTCTATACAAAGACTACCATGAGATATCTTGTCAAAACCTCTAAATTTAGGAGTTTCTGATATTGAGGATCCTTCTTCAAGGCAACCACAAGTATACTCTTCCAAAAGTCAAGTTTATGAGATGAACATGGCACTACAAACTGGTAGAGGAAATTGAAAGAAGGAAACGACTTAAGCAACCATAAAGGCTGGTAAAACTAAGCTTATTTAGTTATAGCTCTGATACCAAGGTTACAACTACAAAGGAGGTATACTAGCATGACAAAAGCTTAAACACAAATGGAAAAACATGATATTATTAAAGAGATGTTATATAAGGCATGGAGATGGGATCTCCGAAGTTAGGATAGGATAATCAACTATCATATGAGATTTAGATGATCAAAAAAACCTCAAATTATTCTATTTATAGACAGCTTACATAATACGCATTGCAAAGCTTTACATAACAATTATTACAAACTTGACCACTAAGTAACAAATAGTAACACCACTTTACATTATTTTACAATAGTTGGTCAGAAGGATAAGAATCCTACAACTTTATTCACACACACACTTTACTTGCATCACGCTAAAGCTTACACATAAAACAAATACTTATCTTTATTTCTGACACATGTTACATGCTAGTACTTTAATTTTGAGACACTTCACATGGTACAGCAAGAACCAGACAACACTAAGTAAACCATAAGAGGAGAACATCAATTTAATATGTATATTTTTTTTCACTTCTGCATATACTTCGATTTTTTAAAAGTAATCACCCATCCCTTTGAGACCTTTCTTTGTGAGAAAAATATATTGCATTCGACAGTAAATTGTCATTTCAGTCTTATGCGTGATATTATATGAGCTATGAATTGTGATCTTAAAACCAGGAACCTAGGAGCAAAAACAGAAGCTTGGCTGCTCAAAGGCTGAAAAAGAATGTCAGGTTTATAAAGAGATGTTTACATATGGTGTACAAATGGGCAGGGGAAAGCGCCTATTATTAAGCTTATGGACGAATACTATTTATTAAGAATTAGATGAAGTTAAAAGACTTTACTGCCCAGTTTATAGGACGATGAGGTGCCGAGGAACGCTAGGGGGTCACTTGATCTTTCATGCATGCAGTCTCAATCCTACTAATTTCCGATAAGTTGGAGGAAGGATTGTTAGAAAGGACTGAGAAAAATATAAACATTTACGTTATGATGATAAAATGCTAAGTTAATATATCCTGTTTCCCTTCCGGTACTGCCCAAAGTTTTGAGAGAATCCTATGCCTGAAAGAAAGAGCTCGATACCTTCCTCCTTACCCTTCCTTTTACAGGCACTAGGCGAGGTTGCTTGCCTAGGATCTAGAAAAGCAGTTGAAGTCTGCAGTCCTCCAATTTAACCTTTAGAAATATAAAGAGAATGCTTCTAGCGGACACCAACTTATCAATATGTTTGTTATTGGTCCACTGATTGCAGCATCAGGAATTTGAAATTTTTTTTACCAAATTATGTAACAGGCGGAATATGTTAACCCCTCTTTCTAACTTCACTCTAAATTTGAGAAGATATATTATTCTTTATTTTTTTCAAAAGATTTCGTGATACAAAACCAATTAATAATATAAATAAAGAAAACAACTCTAGAAAATTCATCTGGATCAGATAGAAAAACATTTGACTTCTCTCACCTGGTTAGCATGATATGCATTCGCAATATTTTCATCAAGAAGTGTCAACAAGGATCTATTCAACTCATTCTGCTCAACCATTTCCAATAGCTGCATTGCATACAAACCAGCGCCGAGTGACCAAAGGAAAATCAGGAAACACAATACTATGATGTAACGAGCTAAGAAAAGTATCATACGGTAGTCTTGACATTATCCGATGTCAAAATTTTCATTAAGTTCTTCCTCGCATTTACGAGTTCATCTTGCATTTTATCATAGGCTTCTGCAGAGAACGACATAGGTTGGGGTCTTATAGAGTACAAATTGTAACAGAAATATTTTGGCTGAAAAATTTAGGGTGTTTGACAAAACCTGTTCCTTCCTGCAAAGCCTTTTGGAGTGCTTCCAATTCTATCAATCTGTCTTCCATTTCCTACAAACAAAATCACTGCAGATGCTTGCTTCTTCTCATTCATCGTACAGAAACCGAGTCAAAAAATTATAAAGACAAACCTGAGTCTTTGACACGGCAAACCTCAGTTTCCCAAGTTCACCTTTCAGGTGCGAGAAAAATTCCTCATTCAATCTGCATGGTTCTCTTGTAATGATGTTATAGTATGATATTCGTCCCTCATTATGTACAAAGACAGTACAAATGGAACACTTATATTTATGAAACAGCAAGCTTTCAATAAGTTGCAAGCATTATTTCAAAAAGAACAAAATTTTGAACATTTCATAGATTATTCATCCAATGCTTATTCTAAATGGGAATAAATTTACTTTTCCTCATGAGGTTTGTGTTTGATCCACTTGCTCCTCTGGACATTTATAAATGGGAAAAAAGGGCCCAATCAAATGGACTCTGTTGGTCATCTCTAATTGGAAACTAGTACAATTACATTTTTAAATTAAAATAACACAATATAATTATTTGAAAATAAAGAGAACATGCATTAGACCTTTATTGCACCTTTCTTGTATAACATAAGTAGGTCTATGTACTGGTCCCTTTGCAGTAAACCAACCACTTTCTTACAATTTACAATCAAGCATCTTATAGAACACTGCCATGCAACTACTGAGGTCCCTTTTTTAAGTCTATGAAATAAGGTCATGCTAAACTCCATATATTCAGATACATAGAGCTTAGACCTTTACCACCTCTTTAAGAGGGTTCTAAGGCAGTAGAGAGGACAAGAAATGAAGTGAACCTTTTACATCTCCATTTCGTACAAGGAACTCAAAAAAAGTATGACCTGGATTCCTTGTGTATAAATAGCAATTAGAAGCTGATTCTTCAGTTCTTTTGAAAGTATCTCAATTCCTAGCTCACAAGGGATTCCTTAATCTCCATCATGAGGTGTTCCAATCATTTAGTCCTTTACAGTTTATTTGAAAATCTACTCAACACCTTTAAGATATTTAGCTCATAGGGGATTTCTTCAACTCTATCTCATATGTGTGACAACGGCAGCTCAAAAAGATCTCTTTTACTTCCTATGGGCATTCATTGGATTCTTTAAAATCATCACATACAGTTATGGATTACTTATAGTAGGCTTACCCTCCTAAACTTTGTTAATCCTTCATGATCATTCTAGTGCTAAGATCTTCACCAAGGTGAATCTCTGCACACATTGAGAATTGGTCAAGTACTCAAGACTCGACCTATAAAAGGCACATCCATTTGCACAATTCTAAATACTAATTTTTAAAAGCATGCTAGCTCCATCTAGCCACCTTAAGCTTGAAAGAGAGAAGTCGGGTTTCAGAAAGATAATACAAACTAAATTTTTCGTAGGATCAAGTTTCTTGAAAGTCGCACATCCAATAGGAGGTTAGTCCTCCATTTGCCTATAATTTGGCTCCTTTTCAGTTAATAATAGGCTTCTTATTATTGTGAATGTATTTATTTTTGTTGATGAAGCAAACCTATCACCAACCTAGAGGCAAATCTTGCTCCTTTCGACCCGCTTCTCATTATTTAAACCAAGTTGCATGTTAGTTCTATAGCAAAGCATTGATCATCTGATTAGGGTGGCGGAAGCGAGAAATAAGAAACGATGAACGAAAACAAACGAAGTTTTGTTGATTCCAAAAGAATACCGTCACACCACCACCTTCCAAATTTAGTTGATTCCTAAGATTACTAGAAACCTAGGCGTCAAAAACTCTTTGATTAGCACAATGATACAAAGAATTTGGACTTGTTGGTTTTTAAATATCAAATATTGAGAATTTAAGAGATTGAAAAACTCTAAAATCTATTTTATTTCAATTTAAAAACCACTAACTGCCATTTAGGCTTACGACCCTTATTGAAAAAATAATAATAATAATAACTAAAAACTAGATAAAGACAAAAATTGAAAATAATAACAAAAATTAATAATGAAGACTCGATCCTTCATCAAGACTAAATGTAGATAAAGACAAAAATTAACGATAAAGACTCAATCTTCATCATTCTCCTCCGATTGATGAAGATTCGTCCTTGAATCTTGAACTATATTCTTCATCCGATTCCTTGTGACAAAGACTATCTATTTGTTAGCTCTACGAAATGTTGATTAGCTACTTCATTCAATTTCACTAAAAGTTGCATATCTAACAGAACATGAATAGCAATTCCATGCTCAATCATCCAAATTTCTTCAATATCAAAATAGAAAAGCAAGTGTTTCAAAATCTAAGACATGGTTATCGCCTCCTTCCCAAAATTAGCCATCGCGCATAGACACGACCTTAACCAAAAGCATGGATTCTTGGCAGCTATAGCTATGATATTGAGCCGTGTTTGGCCCTCATTTTCAACCTTACATTCTTCCATAAAATAATTTTACACTTAAATCGAAAACTTTTCCTTACTTTTTATCCTCATTCTCCAACAAATCACCATTCCATAATACACTTCTTTACCATATTGGGGCTTAAACAAGGGCTAAATTTTTCTTTTTCTGAATTTCTTGGAAAATTCTTCAAAGATTTCAAGATGTGACACGTTATAAAAAATTGGAACATTATTGAATTTGCTATTATCCAATTCGAAGAACTCTTGAATCTCTTCATCGAAATTGGAGACCCATCGTAATTGTCATTACCCAAATCCACTAATTCTTTAATTTCTTTGTCGAAGATTGGAAAACCTTCGTAATTGAAATTCAAAGATTCTTCGACCATTGAACTACCGAAATGAGTAGAAAGGAATTTGTCCCCAAACAGAACTTTTGTAATGAGGACATCGGACGACGTTTACTTATTTTATTTAAGCTTTATTTATTTTTTTGGACTATTATTTAAATTTGGATTTGTATGGGCTCGGCCCCAAGCTCGTTAGGGTTGCTTTACTATTTAAACCTATTTTGCATTGTAATTTTCAGTTGATGATGAATGAATAATTATTTTGGTGGCTTATGGCGCATCTCTCCCCTTCTTCTATTGAATTCTTCTTCTATTGAATTCTTCTTCTATCCCCTCCCTTAATTCCTCATTCTTTTTGAATCTTTCTTCTGTTTCTATTAATCATCCTGTTGGTGTTGCATCAAATTTGGTATTAGAGCCTAAATTTGGGTAATCTCTCATCTCCAATCCAAAAATCTCTTTCTATTTCTTTCCTAAGAACTTGTGGAACAGCACAAACAAATAAACTTTTAGCATGAGCAGTCAAGTTATTATTTTTCAGCTTCTTCATAGTTGTTCCAAAAAAAAAAAAAAAAAGAAATCGCGTTACTGTTCACGGGTACTATTCACACCTGAAAATTCATTTTTTTGTATTATCAGCTTCCAAAAAAAAAAAAGGTTACTGTTCACACCAAAAAAAAAAAAAAAAAGAAATCGCGTTACTGTTCACGGGTACTATTCACACCTGAAAATTCATTTTTTTGTATTATCAGCTTCCAAAAAAAAAAAAGGTTACTGTTCACACCAAAAAAAAAAAAAAAATCTCATTTTTTCCCTACTACTCATAAATAAAAAAAAATAATTGTGGTGTTGTTCCATAAATCTCAAACCCTAGCATTCAAGCCCACTTAACCCTTCAGCCCATATATTCCATCTCTATAACCTACTCCATTCATTTTTTTATCAAAACACTTGGGCCATAAGCTAGTAGCCCAAATTACTCCCAAAGCCCACTAAACGCACAGCCCATCTCTCATCATCTATTTAGTCAATCCACTTGCTTTTCAGCCCAATAAACACTAAATCCAACCCACTTATCACATATTATCACAATCGGCCCAACACCATTCAACTCATGATCAGTCCCAAATATCCAACCAAACCCGATTATAACCAATCCATTAACATCAAATACTCCACAGTTTCACCCGATTTTTCTCTCATAACCACTCTCTTGCCGCTGCCGCCTCTAATCACCATCACGCCACCACTTCATTATCTATTGTACCCAAGCATCCAGAGCACTACCACTTCATCGCCATAGGCCACCACCACCAACCCAAGATCATACACTTCCACCACAATTACCACACTCATATATTTCCTTGTCCATCTCAACAATCTAAAAGCCACAGTCACTACACACAGTTTTACGTCCACACCAGAACTAGCACAAGTTACAGTCTACAGAGGCTAAAACCATTGGATACGAAGGGAAGAACAGAAGCATAGTTGGGGCTCATAAGTCGACAATTCAGATCAATTGGCATACAAATAATCAAAACTAACCAACAGGGAGTCCTTGATCTTTATTTAGTATTGGTTTATACTACTGTTTTATTTTTAAAATTGCATCAATTAAAATCTTGTGCTGCTGTTATCGTGATAATTTTAGCCTTAAACCCCACTTGATCGAAACCATTAATCGAATTGACACCAGTGACCGAATTGACTTCCATTGTTCCCCACTTAAATTGATTGGAGAATTTGACTAGTGTGTTTGACCCTTGCTTTGCCATTTTACATGTATCGGCAGTATTAGCTTGTTTTGGATTTAATTAATCCCAATATTTAAAATTAAATAAAAAAATTGGTACAAGTTATTTTTCATTGCTTGCACGTATTGTTCACTGATCTCATCATAGCACATCATTTAGCTGGTATTACATTGCATGTAATTACGTAGTGGTCGTCTTGTCGTCTCTATTTCCAATACATTGACCATGGATCCATCCCAATTTGATGCACTCACTACACAATTAGCACAACTTTCCACTAGTCTATCGACTGTCCAATCAGATATAACTGCTGCTCATGAGGAGAGAAAGACCCTAGCTGCTAAGTTGAGCAATTTTAAGCGAATCCCTAGTTTGATTGACACTAATTCTGAATCATCTCATAATAGACAATATCATCGTGGACAAAGTGATCAAGAATATTTTCGACGCGATCGTAGGAATAGGGATCAGTTCGTGAGCGAGAACAAGGCCATGATCGTCATGGTACTCATTCTCTTCCTCGTCGTAAGGAGCGTTTCTTTAGAGACATTGACTTAGATATTCCTACTTTCGATGGTTGCTTAGATCATGAAATTTTTACCCAATGGAACATCCTTACACAAGAGAATCGGCTAGTAACTAAGTACATTGCTCAATTTGAGGAATTTCGAGTGAAATGTCATGTCGTTGAGGATGAGGCCCTGACTTTAAGTAGGTTTATACAAGGTCTACGAAATGAACTTAGGGGTGAGCTTTTCTTTCGAGGCATCACTACTCTTGATCAAGCTTACTCTTTAGCTCGGGACTACGAGTTACTTATCAGTACTGCATATAAAAAGCGTGATAGCCATCGTTCACCCATTTCATTAGCGTCATCTCATCATAAGTCTATCATAGAGCCTTCCCAGTCTAGTGTTCCTTCCCTTTGGAAAAACAAGTGTAAAGGTCATGATAGCCCAAGGTCGTCTTCTTCATGTAGAAAGTGTAATGACAATCATCTTTCGGTTTCATTGGCTCCACTTCCTTCTGTTAAGTCCCTTTTAGGACCTCCCTCATCTAATGTGGCTCCATTTCCTCCTGTTAAGTCCCTTCTAGGACCTCCCCCATCTAAAGTTCCTCCAATTTTGGAAAATAAGGGTATAATTTGTGAAATTCCAAAGAATTCTCACTTGCTATGCATCAGCTGTAAAGACTTTGGTCACATCTCTTTCAAATGTCCTAACCGAGCCTTAGTCATAGAAGAACGAAAGAATGCAATAGAAGAGTCGTTAGAAGATCTAGCATATGGCCCTAAACTTGAAGATTTTGATGATTATAGTGAGGACACTTCCTTAAGTGGATTCCCGACCCTTCCCGAGACTTTAGAAACTATACCCCTTGTTTCCGACAACTCTCGATCACATGTTATATGTCGTACCCTTACCCAACTCAAAGAGTTTGATGATTTCACTAGTCACCCTTGGAGAATCCAGTCCCTTGTTCTTAGCACTAAATCAAAATTCTCCACTACTGACCAACGTCAAACTGATGGTCAAAACGAAATTGTTAACCGAAGTTTTGGCAATTTATTACAGTCTCTAGTCCAGAAAAACCTTGAGAATTGGGACTCGATCCCCCCAACTGTTCACATCGCATATAACAATTCTATGAATCGGTCTCTAGGTCTAAATCCATTTGAAGTTGTTCATAATTATAAGTCTAGGCGACCGTTAGATCTTATTCCCATGTCCCTGCATGCTAGTGTGTCGTTGTCAGCTGAAGCATTTTTATATCATCTTCATGACTTGCATATTGAGATCAATAAATAACATGACGCAAGTAATGCATTATATAAACTTCAAACTGATTCGCATAAACCATATTTTGAATTTAATATTGGAGATTATGTCATATTGTAAGCTTGTAGTGTTGGTCCTTTAAAAATTTTAAAGCATGTCGGTTCAAATGCACATGCCATTGCCCTTTCATCACATTTTAGCCACCACTTTGCTTTAAATATTGAGGACTTCATTACTTACAAATACCGTATTACTTCCTTTGATGATCCATTTCTACCTAACTTTGTGGACCCCCAATTTGACTATATTGATATTTCTACTTTAATACCATCTATCATAGCACACAAAGATAAAATTGGTGTTATTTTAGATGAACGTGTTGTATTGACCAATGATGGCAAAATTCAGTACTTCCTTGTTTGTTGGGTAGATCGACGTACTTCTTATGTTCCTTATTATGTACAATCATGTGAAAATGTTGAAGATGAGGTGCATGAGTATTGGTTATTTGAAGTCCAGTATCAGTACTTGGTTAGAAGGAAAGATCGGCCCCCTTGGTCAGATCATATTTTTGGGAATAAGCTACAGTTTTCAGTACTATCAATTATGGAATTTCGTTACTTGGTTCGTCAGAAAGATCGTCCCCCGTGGCTTGACTTGAAGCATTTGGAGTATCAGATTGACTGCAGCCTATACGATTTATCAACTCGACAGGGTCGAGTTTTTCTCCCACCCCGGGAGAGTTGATGAGGACATCGGACGACGTTTACTTATTTTATTTAAGCTTTACTTATTTTCTTGGACTATTATTTAAATTTGGACTTGTATGGGCTCGGGCCCAAGTTCGTTAGGATTGCTTTACTATTTAAACCTATTTTGCAATGTAATTTTCAGTTGATGATGAATGAATAATTATTTTGGTGGCTTATGGCGCATCTCTCCCCTTCTTTAATTGAATTCTTCTTCTATCCCCTCCTTTAATTTCCCATTCTTTCTAAATCTTTCTTTTGTTTCTATTAATCATCCGGTTGGTGCTGCATCATTTTGTCATTAGATTCCAGGAACACCAGCTTGTTTCTATTAAGAACGAACCCCACTATGTCAGGGCGGAAGCGTTAAAATAATGTGATGAACACGTTATCGAAGTTCCGTTGACTCCGAATGAATGTTGCAATATGATCACCTTCCAGATTCTATTCATTCCTAAGAATACCATAAATCTAGACATCAAAAACTCTTTGATTCACGTATGAATACAAAAAATTTGGACTTGTTGATTTTTAAATATCGAATTATGAGAATTTAAGAGATTGCAAACTCCCAAATCTATTTTATTTCAATTCAAAAATCACTAATTGTTGCTAAGGCTTACAACCCTTGTTTAAAGCAATAACTAAAAATTAGATAAATACTAAATGTAGATAAAGACTAAGCCCTCGTTTGATCTTCATATTTTTCAAAATATATTTTTCTCTCTTTTTTCAACCACACATTATTGAATAAAATAATATTATACGTAAACCGAAAATTTTTCTTTATTTTTTAACCACACATTCTCTATCAATCTATTATTTCAAAATGCATTTTTACAATAAAATGGGGCTCAAACATGCACTAAAATTAAAAATAATGACTAAAATAAATGATGAAGACTCTATATTTATCAAAACTAAATTGAGATGAAGACTAAAATTAATGGTGAAAACTCAATCTTCATCATCATCATCATCACTACCTACAACATCACATCTCACCATCTTCCCAAAGGAATTCATGCTTTCGGTATTCTCGTGTACGATGCCATATATATGCCTGAAACAATGTAATCCAACACTCAACACGTGTCTAATCTTTTGCAGACAGGCGTCACTTTCTAACTAGTACTAGTTGCCTAACACTATAACACAACTCCAACAGACTGACAAAGTATTCTGTATTGTCTAGTTTGTGTTAAAATGTCTATTATTATGACTGGTGTGTTCATGCATCTATGTCCAAAATGAAAACATTTTTAAACAGATCTCTGTTTCTGTGAAGCATATATCTGTAACTTTGTCCGACATTGTATACGAGCCCTGTGGCTAGTATATCCATCTCCAAAAGTTATGGCCATAGATGATACAAAAGGAAAAGTTCACTAGATCTGAATAAAATATGCCTGATAAAAGCAACTGGGCAAATTATTATCACACGGTGTATGAAAAAAGGACTAACCGAGGCCTCATTCTTGCAATCTCAAATTCAATCTCCTGAGCTTCAGTATCAAGAAAATACTCCACCAGCTCGGCCGCAGTATCCGGTATCACCCGAGACTGATGCCAACATCAAAATGCCGTACAATCATGTTTGGTTAAGCTCAAATGATGTAAAAATTACTCTTAAAGCGATTTTTTCCCCTTAAATGTGTTAGATAACTTACTTTTTATAAAAAAAAAAAATTTACTTTTTTTACTTATTTCAAGTCATCAAAACTTTTGAATTGGATGCCAGAATAAACTCGAGTAAAAGAGAGTAGTTCATCGATCAATATTATTAAGTAATTTGTGTTGCCAACCTCTCGAAGAGCTCGTCGGCGCTCTTTTTCTTCTCGGACATGGCGTTCGAAGGCTTCCTTTGCCTCAGCGTCTTTCTCAAGGCGCCTCTTGAATTCCAGTTTTGCTAGGTGCCCGGTTTGGGGTGCTCTCAATATTCCTTCTGGGTCCTTCCTTCACAAATTAAACATGTCAAACAAGTCCGAAATCATCTTAAACAAACAATAAATCAAACATCCAGTGTTTGTGGGGGACATACCCATCCTATGCATCGGATTTTGGTTGTAAGATTTCTGGGTTTTGTGAATTTGGTACTGTGAAAGCGAGAGAGAGTGCTGGCAGTGGTAAGCTTGAGAGTGAGAGAAGTAGCCATTGCCGGCCGTTAGTTCGAGCCCTCAAACAGTTATCCGTTTGAAATGTACAGTGTGTGGTCTGTGGATTACAAGCCCATTTTTTCTTGAAATAAAAATTGGGATGACCACGTAAATCCTCCATTTAAAAATCACATTTCAAAATTAACAAATTTCTAAAATTCTTTCAAAAATCAGGTGATAATTAAATTTACTAAATATTAATTATAATATAGTACAATTAATTTACTTATCCACCCCACCTCACCTCCAACCCCACTCACCCATCACATCAAACCTTCTTACTCTTTCTCCACCCCACCCACCCCACCCCACCCCACCCCACATTCTCTCAAATCCTTTACCCGATTCTCTCCTTCATCGATGTGACCAATTCACTGACTTTTGTTATCTGAGAATCACCGTGACCAACTTTGCCTTCGATGTGACTAATTGTGGCCAAATTTGTATTCATTGTGACTTTATGTGACTAGATCAATCTCAAGTCACACCCGTTCACAATCAATACAAAATTGGTCACAAATAGTCACAACCAGATTTCGAACAGAAAAAACCAGCTCTCCAATCACCACAGCAGATCTGTTCGGAAAAATAATAACCACCACTACTACTAACATTTTTAACTCAAATTGATGACCATAAACACTATATTCACCTCAAATCCACAACAATCATCACTACCAAAACTTCCACCAATCCTTCAAAAACACCAACCAGCACCACCACACTTCTCTTGTGAAACTCCGATGAGAAATGTGGTAGGTGGTCGGAATCTAGAGGATGGATGGGAAAGAAGTCTTAGATCTAATTTTTGGGTAAGAGAGTGCCGACCTAATTTTTGGGGGAAGAAATAGAGTGTGTGGGTTAAAAATTGATACAAGATCTGGGGTAAATTGATACGGGGTTTGTGACCAAGTTTGTATTCAATGTGACTGTCTGTGACCAGATCAATCTCAAGTCACAACCGGTCACAATTAAAACAAAATAGGTCACAAATAGTCAAAACCAAATCTCGAACAGAAAAACCAGATCTTCAACAACAGATCTGCTCGAAAAAATAATTACCACCACCATTACTAACATCTTTAACTCAAATCCATAACAACAATCATCACTACCATAACTTCCACCAACACCTTCAAAAAACACCAACCAATTAAATCAAAATTAGAAGAACAGGCGCACACAATCGAATCAAAATTTTGGTTTGATTGATAGAAACCCATGGCTGTAGTAGTGACAGGATGGGGGTGGTGAAGTTATAGGTGCAGATTTGTCGTGATGGGTCCCATCAATGGCGCCTGACTTTGAAATTTCTGAAATTTGTAATTTAGAAATCTTCCATTTTTATCAATCCTGGAAGACGCAGGAGAGGAAGAAGAGAGAGAGAGTTTAATTTGAGTGGTGGGTGGTTTTGGTTGGGGGAAGATATAAAACATTTTCTATTATTAACTATGTATTAATTAATTTAATAATTTCTAATTACCACCTGATTTATGAAATGAAAATTAATTCCCTTTATTTCTGAAAACTATTGTTTAAAAGTAGGTTTCTAGGTAATTTTCTCATAAAAATTAGTAGAGTAGTATTTTTTGGAAAATGAATAGTTGAAAAAGAAGGAAAATTTTTCGATATTACGTATAATATTATTTTATGAATGATTGTGTGGTTGAAAATAAGAGAGAGAGAAATGGAATGGAGGCCATACCTAGGGGTGAGCGCGGGTCGGTTCGGTTCGGTTCTAAAGAGAACCGAACCGAACCGAACTTTTCGGGTATCTAGTAAATGAAACCGTCGGGTCCAAATATAATTATGGAACCGTTCGGGTTCGGTTCTGTACTATAATTAAATTTTTTAACATTCATAACAACATTATATAAATACAACTAATGATACATTCAATGGTTTTGGAATGTTAGAGACTAGTAAACTACCTTGTTTAAATGATCGTTACGATCAAAGTTTCGGTTGGCGAAGGTCACAGTTTCGATCGAAGGTCACAGTGTCGGCCGATAATTGTATAGGTTTTGGAATATTAGCGAGGCTGTAAGAGTGAGTGCGAGATTCAAGACAACGTTGTACACTTTAGTGTTGGTGTTTAGGGTTATTTAGTGGATTTGATCTTGGTTGGCTAAGAAATGAAATAATAAAATGGGTAATTGGGCCAAAAATTAAAACATTAGAAATGAAACAAATTATTGGGCCAAAAATTTGGATTTAGAAATCGTTAATTTGTTAATTTGTTTAGAAAAAATTAAAATTAAAATAATTTGATTTACTCAATATAAAAAAAATTAGAAATATTCGGTTCTTATTCGATTTTTTGGTTCTTGGTCTAGAACCGAGAACTGAACCGTACCCGTCGGTTCTCAATTCAAATACTCCTTCGGTATTTAATTTGACAAGAACCGTCGGGTTCGGTTCGGTTCGGGAGATTTGCCTAGCCCTAGTCATACCTCTTTTTTTTTTTTGGAGGATTTATGCAATTTCACTTTTGAGAAGCTATATCTTGTCGAAGTATGTGCTACTTTTAGGCCATTTACAATCTTACATCAAATTTTAAATTATTTTGTATCAAAATTTACACTAAAAATTGTATTAAACTCAAAATCATCTTTAAACTCATTACATCAAAAGTTGTACCAAACCAACAGTATTTACTCATTTTCTTCGTTTTTTATTCTTAACACTATATATAGTAGAAAGATTATTTATTTATTTAATTTACTACTATATAAATTACCCAAATAAAAAATTACGTTTTGTTTACGAAAATGTTAAATTCGTTAATAAATTTTAAAAATGTAATACAGTTTATAAAAATACTACGACTAAGATAATATTAAATCATGTTTGTTGCATTTTAAAACTTTTTGTGTACTTTTATTTTACCCCTATTTGGTGGAGATTAAAATTAAATTTTTAGTAGATTTTGGTAAAAAAATAAAATTAAATGAGTGATTGAAATGTTGTAAGACTCATAAAAGATATAATTAATATTGATTATTTGACTTAGACTTATTAAAATCTGATTTAAATCAAATGCCAAACAAGGGATTTAATTCATTCCCCAATTATTATTGATTACATGATTAAAATTATTACTAATAATAAAAATAATAACAATTAATAGATTAAGAATTAAAATTTATGTATAATGTAAAATGATACAAACACCCTTGATATCATTTTGTGCTAAACCCTCGTTTGGCCCCTGTTAATTTTCATTCCATTACATTTCATTTTTCTTACTCTTATTTTTAACCACACAATCTTCCATAAAATAATATTACACGTAAATCGAAAACTTTTCAATCACTTATTTTTAAAAAAAACTCTATTCCACCCATTTTCATTACTACAAAATGGGAGTCAAACGGGGACTAAATGAGAAAAAAAGAATGACTTTTATCAAATTTGGTGTTTGGATGGAGTGACATAGCCCCAAATATTTGGTGCAAAATGGGGGGAAAATAGTTAGGATTGGTGTTGCATTTATCATTTAAAGTAAAATTTCTAAATGCCCGAATATGATTTTCCAACATATTGCTTAGACAAGAGTTGAGGAAAAATACTCAAAAGTTTAGTTAGTGATGCAAAAATGTTAAAAATAGTAGTAATAGTTAGAATAATGAAAAATAGGTAATTAGAATCGAGAATAGATATTAAAACAGACAAATAAAATATTTATTGTCCACCCCAATTTCAAATTTTAGACCGATTTGGCTCTGTCCATCTCAATCTTAAGTAAAATTCTCACATGTAGTTTATAATCATTGATGCTTATGCTGGTGATTTTCATCTCCGATCACGACGAAACCTCGATTGGGTTTTAAATGCTTCATTATTGTGATTAACATGCAGAAAGAAAAACATGAAAAGTATCATTTATTTGCCTACATTGATACTCTAATTCTTATTCTTTTAGAAGCTAAATTTACAAAATTTAACTAGGACGTTAATTATATATCCGATCATTATTTTCTTAAGCGGAAGTAACATAGATAGAATCAGACCGATTTCCATAATGTCTTTCTAGATATCCTCAATGTCTGGATTATTCACGAAGAGTGAGAAGCTTATTTGCAAAAATTTTGAAAAGTCAAAATCTACTTTTGAGATTAAAAATATACTTTGAACATATTTGAATAAATTTGTAAAAGTGCTTTTTCTTACTAGAAGCGCTTTTTGAGTAAGTTTGCCTAGAGTAATTATCTCACGAAACTCTACTATAGAAAATGAAAGTAAAAGCAAAAACCTACCAAATGGATCCTCGACATTTTATGACGCACCTTAAGTGATATTGTTTCTCTTTTTTCTTCTTCAACATCATTTATAAAGCCCTCGATTTTATCATTCTAGAAAGAAACACAGGCTAGTGCAATAGGACGAACTAAAATAAATAAATAAATATATATAGCGTTGTGGTGGTTGTGATGATGGGCACATGGGTGTTCATTGGGAGGATAAGATATTTTTCTATTGTTAGAATGTTTTAAATTGTTTAATGTGAGCTTCATTTATACTTTCTAAAAAATTTGAAACTTTATACGCAATTTTTTTTTTTATATTATTTCTTTCTTTTCTATTCATTTATTTAAAAAAGATGGTAAATTAGTCATTTTACAATAGTTTAATGAAGAAAATAGATGGTAAGAACCTTTTGTACAAAGAAATGTCAAATTTGAGTGTCCAAATGTCAAAATTAAAATGATAGAAATGATTTGAGCAATGGAGGAAAACGATAAAGATGTTTTGCATCAATTACACATATTTCATGGAAAGATTTAATGAAGCATGATAAAAAGGATTAACTTTGCAAGAAATGTTTGAAATGAAGGTGCAAATGCCAAGTTTGAAATGATAGGGACTAATTTTTGCAATGAGCGCAAACAATAGGGATATTTTTCCGTTAACTACTGAATAAAAATCAATTATTTAGTAGATTTTGATGAAAATTGATGAAATGCATAATTAAAAAGTCGTAGATTCCATTAAATATGTAACTAAAATTAATTGTTGACTAGAACTTAGGAGTTAGATTTTTAGGAGAATTTGATATTTTGAAATTCAAACTTTGATTAAAATATTAAGAAAAATGATCCAACCCTCAGTTCTTTGTGAACTTGGCAACCCATTATGTTTTTGTTTCCAATTTTGCCGTTCTTTTGAAATTACAATTTTTTTTTTAATTCCTAAAATACTAAAAAATTTCACCATATACAAACACATGCCAAAACTATTGTGTAGCAAATAGACATATATAGGAAGGTGATGGAAGAGCAAAATCGTGACTAAATGACTCGATTATCGAGTTTGGTAGTTCAATGGCGATTGTGGGCATTGGAATCATCAGTACATTTTAATGGAGGTTCAATGCATAGATGATGGTGGCACATGCCAATGCGAACGACTAGTAGAGTTTTGTTGGATGTTGGTTTAGGTTCTAGGCGTTAAAGTTTGGATCGATTTTCAAATACGTGATTTATTGTAGAGACTGTGATAGTTTTATGTCTTGTAGAGTAGCTAATGGTCGTGATGGTAGTGCGTTATAGTAAGAGCAGTAGTGGCTTGGGTTTGGTTGGATGTAATTTCAGGTTCTTCTAGGTGGTATGGTTTTGAGTAGGTTTTGAATTGATAATTTATAGTGGATATGGTGATCTAAGATTTGGTGAGGATGGCCAATGGCAGTGATAGCGACGGTGTAAAGATCTAGACATGATGGTGGTGAAGGCGAGTGGAGTAGATTGTGGTAGAATCGGTGGGCGGTGTAGAATGTGGTAGAAATAACTGGTGTGATATGATGTTTTGCATATGGTAGAGAATGTGTAACATTGCATGTAAAATTGAAAATCTAACAAATCGGATAGAAAAGAATGTTGAGAGAGAAGAACGGGAGATAGAGAAGATGAGAGAAGGTTTAAGAAGTTCAATTTTTTCCATGTTTAGTCCTCATTTTCTAAAATTTATTTATTTATTTATTTATTTTGAAATTCATTTTTAATCATGCATTTCATGGGGCTCACAAATTTATTTATTTATTTTCAAATTTTAAATGATTTTTAGCTAAACCAACATGAGCTTTAACTAGATTTGATTTTGAAATTGAAAAGAGTATTTAGCGAGTGTGATTATTCCGTTCACCAACAGGTTAGCAGTGTCATATTAACATTAACAATTAGATGGATAGATTGAGATTGTGCTAATTTCAACGACATTCATTGAAATTTCAAAGTATTTTAAAAATTATCCTTAAAGTTATTTTTCTGTAGTAATGGTCACTCAAGGTTAAAGCAATTACACATTTAGTCATTTTGTAAACAAACGTTAAGATAGAATGTTAACATGACAACATTAAAATTCACCGTAGAGTGTTCATGAAATTACCACATAGATGGAATCACCTCTCGAAAGCTAATCGTCTAACCCCAAAATAACATTTTCTTCTTTCACATAAACCCCAAACTTCATCTCCAAATTAAATCCAATGACATATGAACCCTAATCTACTTCCACATTCAATGCAAGACAATTTGAACTGGATGTTGTACTTAATTTCCAGTTTAATGGTGAAAAAATTTCACTAATAATTATTGAATGTTGTAGACATCTGTCTAGTTAACATATCAAAATCTTGAGTTTTCTATACAAAAGTCAAGTGTGCTGGCCTTGTACATGGGACCAAATTAAGTTCCCATTCGAGATTGCTTTTAACATTTTAACCTTTAATTGTCAAACAAGCACGGCTCTTTTAGATGTAAATTAAAAAAAAAAAAAGATATTATAAAAAAAAATTTAGCAACTCACAATAAGTTTCAAAAAGCAATAAAATGGTAGTTTCTCATATTAGAGACGACAAGAAAAAAGAAAAAGAAAAAAAAAATGAAAAACTCGCCCAAACTTGCCTTGCTTCGAATAGTAACGTGGTGACAGGCACGGAGAACATATTCCACACCCTGAATTTTCCAAATCAGCCCTGATTCTTTTTTATTTTAATTTTTTGTTTATCAATTTAGATTAATCAAAAAATAAATTTGTCATGAATAAAGCAAGAATTTTGCAAAGATGAAATAAATTTATCAATCACACAAAAATGACAAGATTTTAGGTGGAAATCTAAGATGAAAAAAAACTACAAACAGAGGAGGAGCATTTCACTGTAATCACTAGTAAATATTATTTACACAATATCTCAATGTTCTTAATTAAGATTTAAAGTCCTCTCGAGACTCTATATATGTTATATTATGTTTACAAGTCGTGATTCAAATGCGAAAAGTCATTGGTCAAAATATGTTATATTATGTTTACAAGTCTTGATTCAAATGCGAAAAGTCATTGGTCAGAATGAATCGTTGCTTGATTCGAGTGCTAGGCATGCGCCAATCAAGTGGTGACTCTGCAACGCGAGCGACAGCCTAGCACCAAGCAAGCACCAACACTCTTGTTTTGAGCGCTCAACAAGTGCCTGGCGGATAACAAATGTGAATGTGCAGATTTTTTGTTTCTGTTCCATAATTTGACCTCTTCAAATCCTCTTTAACTAAAACACCAATACCCAAATTTGGGTCATACTTCAACAAAAATAATAATTAAGTAGTCGTTAATGGAGAATCTCCTTATGCCCAACTCTTGCAAGTCCATGACAACGCACAAATTGTAATATCCACCTGTTCTTGTTATATCTGTTGTCATCCCTATCTCAAATTCTATTTTTAACTTTTCCAACTATTAATTATTAAAATTTCAATTTTAAGTCTAAGGAATAAAAGTAATTTTCTTTACTAGTCACATGTTTGTTGGTATTCAGCTTATATTAGTACTCTAATTTTATAAATTTTTAAATATTACTATATATTAAATTGTTATATTTAAAATAAATTATAATTATTCTATATAAAAAATACCACATATTATTAAAATAATAAAAATAAATTTTACGATGGATAATAATTATACAAAAGACATTATTATTAATAGTAAATGACCACAACAATAAATTACTTTTCCACGCACCAATTGATCTTGAAACATATAATAATTTTGAAATAAAAGTTAATCACACGCTTAATTAATTCTTTTTTCAACCCACCTAAAATTGATCCCTTATAAAAATCACAATAATGCAAAATCAAGTCGTACTTGTTTAACTTTAACTATAATCTAAAAGCATGGATAAAAAGACAGGGCGGAAAGGAATTAAATTAATAAATATAAATATAGACCCGTCTTGTTATATCCGTTGCTATCTCTTTCTCAAATTCTACTTTTAACTTTTCCAACTATTAATTATTAAAATATCAATTTTGAATCTAATGAATAAAAGTAATTTCTTTACTATTCATATGTTTGTTGGTACTCGGCATATATTGGTACTCTAATTTTATAAATTTAATATATATTATTTTGGGAAAATTTCAGTCAATGTATCAAATATTTCGTTTATTAGCAAACTTTGTCCATACCTTTTATTTGTACTACCGTGAGTACTAAACCTTTTAAAAATTGACAGCTCAAGTCTAAATTGACAGTTTCCATTAGTTTGACCCCAAAACTGTCAATTGACCTCAGAAATTAAAAATTTAATAATTTGACAACATGAGAATGTTATTTTGGATAAAATACATTTTTCCTATTAAATCAAAAATTAAAAATAAAACCACAGCCAATCCCCATCTCTTCTTCCCCAAATCAAAACCACTTCACCCAATCACTACATTAACCGCCGACAGCCACCACTACCCACATGCATCACCACCACCCATTTCTCCCAAAACCTTAAGCTCCACAAAACCCACACATCACTTTCAAAGTTATTGTTTATCTTTAATAGTAGTTCATCATTAGACAGACAAGTTTTTCTTTTCTTGCAACTTTTAAGCTTAACTCCTCCATAAAGGCTTACTCGACATAATTCCAAACAACTTAAGCAAATATTACAGGAACACTTAGTGCAGCTTCTGTGGTAATCCGCAATGGAAATTTTGCAGTTGATGTTCCATTTTTCAATTCACCATTTAAAAAAAATAAATAAAATAAAAGACAGCCAAATTAGGGTCTCAATAGCACAATCAACTATTGCGATGAGATGAAACTTACAAGCAACGTAAGTTTTGGAAGCCTAAGTTGACATGTGGAATTTGGACGTCATTGCCTGTTAAGTAACATTTAAGACTAATTGATTTGACATCAAATAAGGAGATAGAGTTGCCACACACTGACTGAGCATGATGTTGGTAAAACCTGTGTGTAGTGGTGGCTTACGGAGGTGAATGTGGTGGTTGGGTGGAGTGATTTTGATTTTGGAAGAAGGAGATGGGATGGGTTGTGGTTTTATTTTATTATTTTATTTTTTTTATTTTCGATTTAATATGAAAAATGTGTTTTATCCAAAATACTCTTGTCTTATGTGGTCTAATTATTAAATTTTTAATTTTTGGGGTCAACTAACAGATTTTTGAGTCAAATTAACGGAAACTGTCAATTTAAACTTGAGCTGCAAATTGTGGCGCAAATGAAAGGTTTGGACAAAGTTTGCTAATAAACGAAAGGTTCGGTATCTTGATTGCAAATTTTCCTATTGTTTTTTATATTTAAAATAAAAGTATAATTAATATGTGTGTGTGTGTGTACTATTATAAACTAGAGAAAAAAAAGGAGAACAAATAAGAGAAGTCAATAGTGTTCTATTAATAATCAAGACCCGTATTTATAAGGTTTAAAAATGAGAATTACAATTGGAATGAAATAGAATCTTCAAATTAGATAGACTTATCTAAGCCTAATGATAAGACTACACAATCATCAATATTTACTTTACAGTTTACAATACTCCACATTTAATGATTATTTCTATAATAAATATCTCATTGGAACCTTGTTTGACAAAACCTAAAGGGACAAAAATGCTAACAAGTGAAAAAAGAGTAAAAATAATTTAGAGTAATAAAATATTACCTTTTAAAATCTTGTCAAGAAAATCGAGTGGGACAAAACTTGATCAAAAGAAAAAAATACATCATTCTTTTAAATAAATGACAAAAATTGTCTCGTTAAAAACCTTGTCTGAAAAATCTAATGAGACAATTTTAGTTAAGGAAAATAAAAGTGCAACGCGTATTTACTCTCCCTCATCATAATATCACTTGAATTATGGGTTTCAAGCATATCAAATCCTTCCAAGATAATATTAAAACTATACATGATAAATTATTTATAATCACATTTATTACATGCACATCAAATTTTATCCATTGACACGCTAATGAAATAGAGACTTGTGCATACATTCACCACAAAATAATTTATTAATTTATACAAGTCTTCGTGAAATTTATTAAGCAATGAGTCGTACATTTCATATTATAGCTTTACTTTTTCTGTTTTCATTTTGCATAAATATACACATTTTAGTGTTCGGATGGTAGATTCAGAATTTTCAAGTTTTTTTTAATAAATTCAATTTAGGATTTCGTCGTTTTTATTTGGCCAATCATTACTTTGACCGATATATTTCGACGATTTTATTTTGATTCATTGCTATATGATATAGTACATCATGTGCAAAATTGTTATCGATAACTTTTTATTTTAGATTCTATTTATCTCTCCATGATGACATAACTTATTGAGATATATCAATTTTTAACATATCATGTAAATAAACCTCTTTTGGGGTTTTATAATTTGTTGTGTCCTATTACTTATCAAGAGTATATGACTTCTTAACGAAACTATATTTCTTAATTGCTCCATCTTGAATATTAATAATATAGATAAAATTATAACCCAATATTGAGATGTTTAATTTCCGTTTCTTCAGAAACACAATGAGACGTGCTATTTCGAGAGTTTGTTACATCTTATTATTACTTCTTCGATAACAATAAATCAATATTTTTTTGGAACATTGAAAAATTATAATATTGCACTTTTCGGGAGCAATAGCATATTATTATTCAAAATAATAAATTATGTAAAAATTTACTCGTTAATAGTAAAAATATAATTTATGTTAGATCGTATTTAGCCCCCCCATTGGACATTCCCATTAAATCTCATCAAATTTAATTTAATTTTTCTCTCTCCTATTTTCAATCACATAATTTTCAATAAAACAATTATTATACCTAAATAAAAAAAATTTCATTCTTTTACAATCATCAATTTTTCAAAAAGCACTATAATCAAAATTAATGGGGGCTAAACGGGGCATAATACTCTTCTAGAGTAAGTAAAATTTAACTAAAACATAAATATGTATGCAGAAGAATGGGTACGTAAATAAATTAAGTAATTTAATTTGTGATTTTACATAGAAGTCGATGGATATTCTTCTGGAATATCAAAATTGTAGTATCATGTTTTTTCTTGAGCAATTTTGAATATTAATTATAATGCTGTTCTATTTTAAAAGCAGCAAAATATTTATATTAGATAGATATACAAGTAACATTTTTTTGAAATATTGGAATCGAAGTGTTGTACTCTTCATAAGCAATAACATCATTGTTTGATATAATAAATTATATAAGAATTTACTTTACAGGAATAAAAACATAATTTATATTAGATTTTATTATCGCGCCGGGGGCAATTTCGTCATTTTTCGCGACGGTGTCGGATTCGGCTAAAATTTGACAGATTAATCGGAAACAAAAATCACGCCGGGAGCAATTTCGTCATTTTTCACAACGGTGTCGGAATTGGCGAAAATTTGATAGATTAATCGGAAACAAAAATCGCGCCGGGGGCA
>NC_036244.1:370715-377793 GCF_002742605.1 Olea europaea var. sylvestris | reverse complement strand
GATGGATGAGAGCGATGAGGATATGGATGACTTGGAGGGTGAGGTTCACCCGAAGCATGCAGAAGAAGAAGAAGAAGAAGAAGAAGAAGTAGAGCCTGAGATAATTGAGTCTGACATTGAACTAGATGAGGCTGATGTTGTAGAGCCTGATAATGAACCTCCACAGAAGGTCTGAACAAGCTATATTTTCTGTTTTGTTTTTAATTTGACTACGGGTGCGATGTTTCTGGTAGTAAATAAGTTTGAACATTGGAACTTATAGATGGGAGACCCCAGCATTGAAGTCACTGAAGAAAACCGTGATGCTTCGCAAGAGGCTAAATTTCAGGCGATGGAAGCAATTTCTGAAGGTAACGTGCATACTAGTTAATATACACGTTCACAAAAGAAATTGTTAGCTAAGCATGTATTTTGTTTTGATGTGTGTTATAAGGGTTTTCATTGATCAGGTAAGTTTGATGAAGCAATCGAGCATCTTACCAAAGCAATTCTGCTTAACCCCACCTCAGCTATTATGTATGCAACCCGAGGTAAATTTTGTTTGTTTGTTTGTTTTTTTTTTTTTTTAAACATTATATAGTTATCAGGTTTTATCATCTTAAATTTTAGGCATTTTTATTTGCTTCTCTAATGTGTTAATATGACGGTTTATGTGCTATAGCTACTGTGTATATCAAAATGAAGAAACCAAATGCTGCTGTTCGAGATGCCAATGCTGCTCTTGAGGTTGTCACTTGTTTCTGAATTTGCTGTCTGATGAATTTAACTGCTGCTTGTCAGCCAATATTAGCATTGATTTTTCGTGATAAAAAAAAAATTGTGCTGTATAAGAAAATTTCCCAGATGCATTTTACCCCGTAAAACTGAGGCCATCATTACTATTTCGATGCATCCTGTTAAATTTTAAAAAAGGAATGTATTATTACGTAGAAGATAAACATTTTTGAGTACAATTCCGGCATGATTTTCTATATTGAGACTCATTTGTCTCATCTAAATATTACTAGTCCAAATATTAAAATAAATTGTAGCTACCAGTTTTTCTTCTGGTTAGATAGTTCATACTTGTACCAAGCAGCATTTCTAGCTATAACTATTGTTGGGCCATTGAAGAGCATTCGCTATGTGTATTATTATCCAGCAGGGTGTTTAACCTCAAAACTCTCGTCATCACTACAAAATTTCTGTAATCTCAAGTTCTTTGGATTTTCTTGGTCTTGGTGTTAAGTAGAATCTTGTGATGCATGATTTTTGCTGACATAGGGGCTCACAGATATAATGGTGTTTTCACAGATCAATCCAGATTCTGCAAAAGGGTACAAATCTCGTGGCATGGGGCGAGCAATGCTTGGCCAGTGGGAAGAGGCTGCTAAGGATCTTCACTTGGCTTCAAAGCTGGACTATGATGAGGAAATTAGTGCTGTACTTAAGAAGGTAGGTCTACATGCATTTGGACCATATTTTCCCTGCACTTTTTACCATGGTTACTGCGTACCAGTGTGACAATAGAAACAGAATGGAGAATTATGGTACTTTAGACTAGGCTACTCTTTGGTCCAGTAGCACTTCCTAAGGAAATCCTACTTTTCGTGGCTAATTGAAGTTAGTTGTTGATGTGATATATTCTTGGCAATAGGTTGAGCCCAATGCACACAGAATTGAGGAACACTGCCGAAAATATGACAGGCTGCGCAAAGAGCGAGAAGACCGTAAGATAGAGCGTCAGCGCCAGCGTCGCCGAGCTGAAGCTCAGGTAAACCTTGTCTGCCCTTGCCTTTGTAAATGTTTTCTGAAAATGGAGCCTGATTTTCTGTTTTGTAATCTGTTATAGGCTGCATATGAAAAGGCGAAGAAACAGGAGCAGTCATCCAGCAGAAGACCTGGAGGTATGCCAGGTGGTTTTCCTGGTGGCATGCCTGGTGGTTTTCCTGGAGGCATGCCTGGGGGTTTTCCTGGAGGTATGCCTGGGAGCACGCCTGGTGATACGCCTGCGAACGTAGATTATAACAAAATACTTAATGTAAGTTTCCTACTCCTTTTGTTAAAATACAGTCTAAAACTTGTCTAATTATGATAATATGATGAAGGTATCTTTTTCCACATAACCAGTGTAAAGCTCATGGCTGTTAACGATTATTTTTCATTTTTATAGTCAAAGTTAACTCTGGGTTTGTTGACTGAGGCAGGATCCTGAATTGATGGCGGCATTCAGTGATCCTGAAGTCATGGCAGCTTTTCAAGATGGTATGTGGATTCTGAATTTTACTGTGTTTCTGCATATGCACTTACTAAAATTTGCAATGTCTTAATACATCTCTTTCTCATTAGCTGTTTAGCCATTTTTTATTGACAAAATTCTAGTTTTCCTTCAAGGACATCGTGAAAGTGACGATAAAATGATTTGGTAATTGCCAACCTTTTTGGAACATGTGAATGGAAAGGGTCCTTTTCTATTGCATAGTGAAGAAGTTCTGTAAACATCTTTTGCTGCCACACACTAGAATTTTTACTTGCAAATATTGTTAGAGAGAAACGAAAATAGGAAATTACAATGTTTGATTTTGAGCATGCATTAGGGTTTTTAGAATGATGATGCGTGAGATTTTTATTTTCATAAGCTGTGAGAGTTTTAGCATCCTGGTTTTATTGTCTTTGGAGAAATCAAGGGTTTGGTCACTCAGTGACTGCCAGAAACGGGTAATTGTTAACGATCCATGTCTTCTAAATTTTGATTACATTGTACGAATTTTTCTCTCTCTTTCAACAACAGTAATAAGAACTCTTGAAAAATTGCATCTCCTCATAACCCAATTTGTTGCCCTGTCAGTGCTTCCTGGCCTGCACGTCTCGAAACTTTAGAAGTTACAGTTGCAGATTAAATTATTGATTGCCCTGTAGAAAGTTCTTTTTCTGGTTGTACATCTAGATAGTATGCTCACTGAGGTTGAAGGTTTAGTTGTGGGATAATAGTTTTGCAAAAAGTGCTGCATGTTCCACAATTATCTGTTGGGAAGAGGGGTGGCTAAAGAAGAAGAGTAGACACACCGACAAAAGAGTAAAGAAATGGACAGTTTTTTTTTTTTTTTTTATTTTTGCCCTAAAATTTATATTGTTACCCTAAAAGACTTGATTTGTCTGCCTATTTATCTTAATGTCCGTTGAAACTTGAAAGGGAGCAAATCATCAAGTGGCAGCATTTTGTATATCACAAAATACAATATTCTGCAGTTTTATTTGGCACCTGTTTGGGCTCCAATAAGATGAGATTTTGGGGGAAAATGTGTGGTAAAAAAATAAGGAAAAATTTTGGGTTCACAATTAACATTATTATATGTGAGAATGTGTGGTTGAAAATGAATTTTGGAAAAACGGGGTACAGACGGGGGCTTAATTCCTTTTTCAACTATTTTAGCTGCAGGATGCAGTGTACGTCTTCAACACTGCTCTTGTACCTACTTCCCCTGCTTAGGAGACCATGTTTTTTGAAGAGGGGGAAGGGAGGAGGTGAGGTACTAGTGCTGCGGGAAGTTCTTCTACCAGTAAAAGCTTTAATATGCCATTTAATGTCCTCGGCTATCATATCAATCCAGGCCTCAAACTTGAATAGGTTACTAGTGGACAGGTCCACAACTTTGATCTCTCATTTTCTGTCATTAGCAGTCAGTTTTAGCAGAACAGCATAATTTGCACTCTATAAGAATTTGGTGATTAAAGGATCTGGACATTGACATTCGTCTCAGGATGTAACAGTCAAGGATTTACAACCCTAGGCTTAAGCATCATTTAGCACATTGTATCAGTTATAGGTGGGCCCAAAATTGTTGCCAGATCATTGTGGGGTTTAGGGAAGCATCATAAAGAGAGGGGTGCTATGTCATATCTGATTTGTTGATTGGTTAAAGGTTCTATTGATCAAGAATTGCTACTGCCGGGAAAGGGACGGAAAATTCTAATTTCTTATTTTATAATGGAAATAATAATCACTACAGTTTTCCAATCTCTGATCTTGCTAAATTGTTCTGCAGTAATGAAGAATCCTGCCAACCTGGCCAAGCATCAGGCAAATCCCAAGGTGGCTCCTATTATTGCAAAAATGATGAATAAATTTGCTGGACCCCAGTGAGAGCCGAAGCATGATGCCTTCTTGAGTGGAAGAGAGTTTCTATACTTACGAACTATGACTATCTTGACTTCCTTAAAAGATTGTGTTTGTTCCAACTCTGTTATACAGAAGAAGGTGAAGTAAGTTCTGGACTGGAACGTGAATTCAATAGACGACATCTTCGAATTCTCAACTTTATTTGCTCTGCTTATTCAACTGTATTATATCTTTTGTGCAACTCATTTGGTGCTTATGTTACCATTTTTAGTTTTTGGGTCATATTATATGAAGGTGGCCACTGCATGGACGTTTTTGTAGTCTAGGGGTGTAATTATGTATTAGGAGACCCAATCACTTATAAGTTAGTCCATTTGTAGCTCATTTTTCTTAGGGTTGCCTCCAAATCAAAGACACTATCTTTATTATAAATGCTTTTCAACATATACACTTTGAAAACTTATTATAATTCACACAAATATCCGTTTAAACAACTTTACATATGATTGTAATCTCTTCATATCAAGGATTAACTACAGCCTAATTAACACTATTAATTAAATATGTGACCACCTAAAGTCTTTCAAAGTTGACTGATAATGTGCTTTCAAGTCCATTTAATTCGAAGGTAGTTCACCAATTGTCGAATCTGTTTCATTTTTCAACAGTTTGCATCTCGAGATTTTTCAATCCGGCTTAATGGATGTTGTTGTTTTTTATTTTTCCCTAATTTTAACTTACTAATTTTTCTAAAAGTCAAATTCTTGACTTGAACCTTTGAAAGGGATCTTAAAACTCATTTGGTTTCAACAATGTTAAGCGTTGAGGTGTACTTTTTATTTTACTAGCCGATCTTGGAGGAAAAGAAGGCACAAATATTTCAAGTACTCCTGGAATATGGAGAACTCTGTACTTTTTGTTAGTGTTTCATTTGCATATATTAAATAATTGTGATCAAAGCATGAAAAAGTAATGCACATGTCAATTAAGCAGTGATATGGAGTCCTCATTTACACTTCGGAAGTACTAGAAATCCTATTGGCACAAAGAACCCTTTGCCAATGGAGTTGTCAAGTCAGTATCTCAATCTTCTTATTTTTTCTCAAGAAAATATCCATATCTAATGACTTTGAAGTGCAATAGCAATGCTTCCTTCTTAATCACTGCCACCCTAATGGGAAATTTTACACCATTTTATGGAAAAAGTTTCAAGTCCATATTCTTAAATTTCCTCAAGTCTAATTTAGCTATTTAGTCTTGCCTACAAAGTTTAGGTTAATACACATTATTAATAAAGCTTTAAGCTATGATAAACGAGAAAACAATATTTATCTAATACTTGTTCGCCTCAAGTGCCTATTTTATATTTTTTAAAAGTTTAAGACGTAGAATTTTAATGACTAAGCGACTAATTTAACATCGATGGCATTTTTGCCTCATCCATTCCATCAGCCACAAGCAACTCAGTTAGCCATATCTCGATTCTCTTAATGTGTGTAACATAATAGAAATAGTGCATTAAGATAGAAAAAATTAGAATTTAAAAAAAAAAAAAATTCAGTCACCAAAGTAAAACAAAACCATTAGTTCTGTGACTAATAGTTTGTTCACACGTTATTTATTTATATTTATATTTTTACTGTTCTTTCTTTTTGCTCACTGTAGTACACATCACAATGTTGAATTTAGAGGATTAAAAACTAAAAATTTCTGCTCTTTTTCAGAAAGTTAAGGCAAAAGATGACAGTATTTTCCATTAGCTCAACTAATTTCTCTGAAATAATTCAGTAAATACAACGAACATTTGAACAATTGAACTCACTTGTCATTTGCCCCACCAACCTCCCACCTTTTTCGGTCCAGCTTTCAGACAAAAAGGAGAGCAATTTCTGAACTACAATGTTAATTATGATGTTGTCTCGTCATTAATCCATTCATTGCGGAGTTGATTATTATGAAACTTTTGAACCCAAACTCAAGTTTAAAGTCTTTAGTGGGCACATCTACTTATGTGACAAAAGAAGATTACATCATTGAAATTTTGAGGTTTAGTCCTAAGCACGGAGTTTAATGATCTTGACTGTTGCTTGAAAGAATAGATTTATTTGATAGCTAACTTTGACAGTGTAGCGATACATGACGTTTTGACGGTGAAGTTAGTGAAGATTTCATATATGACGTTACTTAATTTAAAATTGTCTCGACGTCTTTTCATCAAGATTGACTCTGATTAGTATAGTCATGGTTAGATGGGATCCTAGTGAGATAATTAAGGACATTTACTAGTCATGTTTCATTTGTGTTGAATCGTCTTTCAAATGGGTGGTCGTTTCGAGACAGCTCGAGCAACTTACACATATAGTTTATGATGGTCAATTATGCTCTTAGTCCTCTACAAGCATATCAACTTACACAATTTGTTTTTGATGGAATGGTCAAACTCTAGAGGATTCACATACATAAGCCACTATATGTGATATATTGTCTCTTATGAGATAAATTTTACATCTATTTTAGATATATTAAATAACTGACAAATAAATAAATTAAACAACTTATGTTACTTTTTATTACTTAACATGCTTTTACAAGATGATAACTTATTTATGAACTTAATTATGAAATTTGATTGCTCGTTTGAGCTTACCATGTTGGATAGTATTTTAAATTATGGAGAAACAACTTGATTGCTGCTAAAACTTCTACATGTTCCTTATTTATTATATCCATTTGGTAGAGACAATATGGGAAGAATACCTTTGAATTTCCATGACCCCAACCCGAAAAAATAGTTATATTTCTTAGCTTAATGACATTGGCATTACGTGCAAACTACATCATTAATTATGATTAGTGTAATTAGTGTCTTTAATAATTTGAGTGCTCTTAATCTTGCTCCATCCATAATATGTGGAGAGTAGTTAATCCAATGCTTATAGATCTGATTTGTTAGCTCACATGTCCCTTTAATTTGTGCTT
>NC_036244.1:337763-369570 GCF_002742605.1 Olea europaea var. sylvestris | reverse complement strand
TATCAAATAATATTAGTTATAAGGAATTAAGACCAATCTCTTGAATCATTGATAGGATCCTAGAAAAATATTTAGAAGACGAAATATAAAAAACTATGGTTTTATAATCACAGAACGTCGAAGCAAGAAATATTCTACCATTATACAAATTTATTACATTAATCATACTGAATTCGTCGTGTGCAATACTATGAGTTGAAAAGGTAGCTAATCGAAGTGGATTTCAACAACACGTATTAGTTATTGGGTTTAAGACCAATATCTTGATTTGCTGAGAGGATCCTCGTCCAAAGAAAATATTTAGAAGACAAAACATAAAAAGAGAGTTCTTAAATTACATAACATCGAAAAATAATTATACTACTGCTAATGGAAACTTGTTACAATCATATAGAATCTCTCACTCACTCAAGCCTCAAGAACAATATTACCTATGAATACCATATCCCCAGTATTCTATTCTTTGTACAAACCACAAAGAGAACAAGAAAATGTTAGAATTTTGGGGTGACTCGAGAATTCTAATTGAAGTACACATCAAGAGGAATTCTAGTGGAAATGATTTGAGGAATCATATTCAAGTTTAATTGTCAAATCTTATTTAAAGTTTTATTTTGAAGCCAATTGGGAGTTGGAATTTGAGTTGGACTTGAAGAGTTCAAATAAGGAAACTTGTACGCATTTTATTTCATCTACAATTCTACTTTTAGGGATGGATTTTTCCTATAAATACGAGGCTCCTCCGTCAATTTTGAAAGAAGCAATTTTGTTAAGTTATACTTGTTTTCTCCATATTGTTCAGCAATAAACATCGCTCTTCTGCGATTAAACCTTTTTGTTATTCTTTACTTTAAATCTTGTTTTCTTGGTGTGATCTTATTTACTTCAATATTGTTATTAAATCTCATTCTTTACAATTCGGTTTGGGATCAACAAGTGGTATCGGAGCTTCTACGCTCAACGAAAAATTCCCGATATGCTATACCTAATTTTTTTCTTTTTAGTCACTTACCAGATACAAGAGCAAAGTTGTTAATAAATAATGAATAATTGCAATATTGAGCCAAGATTTCTTTCTTAATTAATGAATGCAACCAAATATTCTTTCCCTTCTAATTGTGGGATTGCTTGACATGTTTTTTCTAGATATATTGGCTCTTTTAAAAAAAAAAAAAATCCAGACATCAATCCGTACTTCGAGTTCGTTGACTACACATACACCCCTTTGTGTATAAACTCTTAAATTCGATAACTTGTACGTAGATCACAATGAATCATAATGCTAATCAATCGGTGATAAACAAAATTTGCTACGTGGTTGATTAAGAATGTAATTGCTTGTTGGGAAATTTCAAGCAAAGAGCATGTGTATACGAGGGTGACATACATCTATATAATATACAAATGCAACATCCTTCAGTTTAGCTTTCCTTATGGGGAAAGTATATACAACATTTGTGTCGGAAAATCCTAAATTTAGTGCCTTTCAAGTCATCTTATATAAATGTTTTATGTGTACAAAAATTGGAACATATTCTGTTTTGCTAGTGATGCATATTACATGTCTAATGTATACATTAGCCACCTGGCCTAGCTTGTTATGTTGTTCCTTAAATGGGGCAATACTTCATTCATTGTATCTTATTTGATTGTTTATCTTTATTTCACTAGCATAATGTGACATAGTGCATTCTTTTTATAATGAATTTGATGTCGATTGAATAGATTATTAAGTGTTCGGTAGTGTTTAATTGACTCCTTTTTTCAAGTGTCGTTTGAATAAATGATTAAGTGTTGAGAAAGTTTTTACTCAACCACCCTTTTATACCAATGTATTGTTTTTGTGTTACTGTAGTGGTTACGTTGGTTTCAACTGAATCATGACCATATATAGTATATGATTGAAAAGTATTCGAACTATAGTAACAATAATATTAGGTATAAAGTATAATTAATTTATGAATCATCATTGTGTTTATTTTATCTTTATATTTATTGAAATACTGCTAGGAAAAAAAGGGATAACAAAATTGAAAATGGTGAAATAATAAATTAAGAAAATAGGTAGAATTGTTAGATTATCTTTTCAATTGAACTTCAATGAATTGTATTCTTAAACCTAGATTGAGAATTGTAGGAGCCAGTGCTGCTAGGAAAGATATTACTGTGATATAGTGTTAGTGATATAATTTTTTTTTAAAATTTTAAGAAGAAATAATGGTACTGTGGTAGATTATGTGAAATTACGTCACATAACTCTTTGCTGATATTAACTAATTAATTCATGTATCTAATATAAGAAATATAGCAAGATTGCTATATTCTTGAGTCTATAGTTCACATTAAGCAGTAATTTTCCAATTTATTCTACATGATGACGAAAAAAATCCGGAGATAAAGTTTTTATTTAATCTCCTAATCATGTTTAAACGAATTAATCGTTCAAGATAAAGGGTCCACAATGAACAATTTTCACCTAATTAATTAGGATCCTGAAGTCAAAAACCCAAGATTTGGATTATTACCTGCCCACAATCTGATGGCTTAGATAATATAATGTATTGCCAATTTGTATCTAAATGACAGGAAAAAGTATACATCATAATAAAAACTGTACAGAATTTTTCCAATTCAAGAAATCCTCTTAAAATGACACGTAAATTATAGATCAAGAAAACTCAAATTAACGACACTTGTACCAACATCTCTTACAAAATATTTTGGAACAAGATTTTAAAAAATGTATATATGTAATTAAATGGAAGGCCACGATCACTTCTAACAAATTGGCTAACCTTAAAATACAACTGTAATGGAACAATCTAGAATTAAGCTGAAACAGGGAGACGACACTTGATAGAACAACTTATAGTTAATGTTAGTCATTAATTTATCTCCAAGGTACGTATCAAAAGTATTAAACCCTTCTTCATGCTCTAGAGAAAATGCACACGTTCATATATGATTTGAAAGTATATAAGTATCATGAAATTTGTGAATACGTATTTATTTGAAAATTTAAGTATTTTTAATGTTCGAACTTTTAGGAGTATTTGATTAATCTCCCATGCATTAATGATATGCTAAAATATTTTTTTCTTGTATTAGAAGTGTAGACTTCCGTTACCACCTAGCCACATGTATATGAACAAATAAAAAAAAATCTAAAGGGAATATCATAGAAAATAAATAAGGAAAATTTAGTGCATGGACATGTATTAACTTATCTATGACTTGCTGCAGTTACTCCAAATTAAGTAAATAATTAGTTCTATTGTGGTTGATATTCAATTTGGGAACTAACAGAACTATTAATTAATTTTGTGCTCAATTCAGAGGGTGTTCGATGCCCTAAAAAAAAATCTAAAGGGAATATCATAGAAAATAAATAAGGAAAATTTAGTGCATGGACATGTATTAACTTATCTATGACTTGCTGCAGTTACTCCAAATTAAGTAAATAATTAGTTCTATTGTGGTTGATATTCAATTTGGGAACTAACAGAACTATTAATTAATTTTGTGCTCAATTCAGAGGGTGTTCGATGCCCATTCTTAAGAAAAATGGATTTTAGAATAATAAATTGATGGAAAATATGTGGTTGAGAAGTTTTTGATTTACGTGTAATATTATTTTAATGAAAAATGTGTGGTTAAAAAGAAGAGAGAGAAAAATGCATTTTAAAAAAAATGGGAATCAAACATGCCGTCAATAAGTTTTAGCAGCATCCGCATTCAACAAGAACTTTGCATAGGATTAAAATATAAAAGTTAAAGTAAAAATTGCAACAGCGGTCCCTAACCTTTTTCATTTTTTTGCAGACTTTACCCTAAACTTCGTTTTGTACCAGTGAAAGCTCCTAACCTTTCATAAATATGCACCTGAAGTCCATTTGAACGAAAATTGTCCATAACACCGTCAATTGACCGGAACTATTAATAATCAATGTCCAATAACACCGTCCAACAAAGTATCAACATCCAATAAAATCGTCGTAATAGTAGATAGTTTAAGAAATTTTTCCGCCGATCAACTAATAGTGTTTTGGAAGGTTTTCGTCTAGATGGACCTTAGGTGCATATTTATGAAATGTTAGGGACCTTTGTTGGCACAAAATGAAGGTTAGGGTAAAGTCTGCAAAAAAAAAAGAAAAAAAAGCTAAGGGACTGCTGCTACAACTTTCCCAAAGTTAAATCCCTTTTTTTTTCCTTTTTTTTTTTGGGGTCCTAACTCCTTAGCTTTCAATGGAAAAGACTGGTAAAGTTCTTGGACTATATATCGTTTGCAGGAGATCACGTCCAATCTCTTTTCAAGTTTGTATTCTAATATTATTCTAGTATGAATTCATATTTCGCTTTTATATATATATTTTTTCTTTTCATTTGGCTCGTGTCGCAAATTATGGACCAAATGACTATTTTATGTATGCGAGAAAATTCATCAAACGTCATAATTTTTTTTTTTTTTTGGGTATTTTATTATGTATATGCCTAAGGGTAGAAGTATATATGCGTAATTTTCAAAAATTAAAAAAGAAAAAGAAAAAATAGAAGTACGCATATACGTTTATCAATTTTTTTTGGTGTAAGAAATATACAAATATGTATAATGAAGATAGTAATAAATCGAACAGAATGAAGAAAACTATTCACCATGTCGACCTAAAATGTATCAAGCTGCGAAATTCGTTTATAGCGTATATGAAGCATAATACATGTATAATTAAATTTTCTCAGGAGACACCTTAGACGTGGTGATGACGAAATGGGTGATGGAATGGTTGAGTAAGATTGCAATCACAGGGTGCCCTTGTGTAGCAATATGGGAAGTACTTTTTCTTTTTCTTTTTTCTCTTTTAGGCGTGGGGGTGCTAGATGTAGCTTTGTCTTTGGGTCACCCCATCATTCACTCCAATACCAACTTTCATCATTCGTAGCCCTCAAATTATGATGTACTACACATATATAATTACTTTCAAAAAATTCCACTCTCTCCCTCTCTCTCTTTCCCCTTCTCTCTCTCCCCCTCTTCCCCCCCCCCCCCCCCCCCCCCCACACACACACACACACACTATAATATAATATAGTAATAAACAAATTCGACAACTTTATGCAATGGTTTGGTAGGATATAAAGGTGGGTGAGGGGACTTTTGAGTTTTAGCATAGTTTTCATAGGAGAAAAAGAAAAATGGGTAGACAACCTTGTTGTGACAAACTTGGGGTGAAGAAGGGGCCATGGACAGCTGAGGAAGACAAGAAACTCATCAATTTCATCCTCACTAATGGCCAATGCTGCTGGAGAGCCGTCCCGAAGCTGGCGGGGCTTCGTCGTTGTGGAAAGAGCTGTCGACTCCGATGGACGAATTATCTCCGTCCTGACTTGAAGCGTGGCCTTCTTACGGAAGCTGAGGAGAGACTGGTTATTGATCTTCATGCTTGTCTTGGCAATAGGTAAACTATGCCTTGCTTCTTTGGCACTTGAACATGTTAACTCCATTAAGCATTGACAAAGGATTAATGATATGTTCCTATGCTCGATATAGAGGATTGGATGATACTGGATATTATAGTACTGAGTTTTGTATGGTATTGTATATTAAACATGCACTAATTGTTTTGCTTTGTGTGACTAGTTAACATTTGACGTGTTTCATGTGAAAAATGGGGGGAAAATATTTCCTTTTTTTTTTTTGGTTATATTTCCAAAGATTACTTAAAATAATGGAGCTTTTATGCCGTAAACTCAATCAAATAATTAAAAAATGATGTTTGGTGAAGAAGGTGTACTTACACCTTTCTTATTACTTTTTGATTAATGGGCGATCCAAGCACCTTTTGTGCGGTAAAAATATTATGGATTGCACTATCTTTTTGATGATAGTACTTTCGTATGCTAGATTGAATAATACCGATAATTTTTTGTTCAGTATAATCGAGTATGCTAGATTGACTACACCTATAATAATCTATTATGTCTTATCGTGTCTGGTCGTGTATCATGTTCATCAAGTCTCTTGCATATACTCTTTATCTCATTTCTTGTACTTCACCAAAATGAATTATTACAATCTTTTACTCTACGTTCTAGTACCAAGTACTTTTAACAATGCAGTGAGTAGTACAACAAACTTGGCTTAACGTTGAAGTGTTAATACAAATATTTCAGACACACCATAATAATTTCATTCTTCTACGTTAGGATAATTGTTTATTATTAACAAATATTTTGGTTTTCATTTATCAGGTGGTCCAAAATTGCTGCAAGATTGCCTGGAAGAACAGACAATGAGATTAAAAATCATTGGAATACACATATCAAGAAGAAACTTCTCAAAATGGGAATTGATCCAGTTACACACGAACCACTTCAGAAGGAAATTGAAAATTCTCTATCTAATACACCAGATAATTTGCCTGAATCAGACAAAAACCTTGTTCAGTTACAAGAAATCACAAATAATGGCATTACAAGTAGCTCAGATGAAAACTCCACATCACCAACTGACCAAAATTGTTCATCTGATGAATCCAATTTTCTTGAAAATGACCCTTTACTCACTTGCTTATTCGAGGACGACCCTACTCCAGTCAATGATGTCACGTGGGAGTTTCCACTCGATCAACCGAAGTTGGATAACTTCTTTGTTCCATCGTGGGACGAAAACTGCTCATGGCTACTGGACTGCCAAGATTTTGGAATTCATGACTTCGGGTTCGATTGTTTCAACAACGTTGAAATGAATAACGTGTTGAACACGCTAGATATGGGAAATGATTAATAAATTTTTCGCGATCAAACACGAGGGGACCGGACCATCAAGAACATACCAGTGTTTAATTAGCCTCATCAGTGCATCCATGTTAAAGTACCATGCCTAGATGTCTCAGTTTAATTAGATTCATAATATAGTTGATTTTGTGGGTAAATTAGAAGAGAAAACCTTTATTTGTTTTGAGGTTTTCACCAACCAAATTACAGAGAAAGATATACCAAATTGCTGTACTCCTTTGCAAGAAATATGTGGGGACAAGCTATAGATTAGGGCGCAATATTGTGGTAGAATATTCATGTGAATATGATACGTTATGTATATTACTATGTATTCTGATCAATAAAGAAAAAGTTCTTTGGAGCTGATTATGTAAAATTCTTGCAGTCTACCAAAGGTCCAATAGACAAGATTAGGGGTGGACAAAATGTCCAGACCAAACCAAACCAAATCAAACCAGAACCGAATCGAACCAACCAAACCGAGTGGTCCGGTTCGGTTCTATGAAAAAAATTAATGATTTTGGTTCTTCAAACCGAGAACCATTTGGTTCCTGTTCCTATTCGATTCTAATGCTAGAACCAAAGACCAAACCAAGAACCAAACATAATTTATAATTTTATTTTTTGTATGAATCTAATTTTATATTAATGGAAGTCAGTCCAATAGCCATTATTTTTTACAGTGAATTAAACGTGTTTAGCTCATTAATTTTTTTCTCTAATAGCCATAGCCGTCCAACCCAAAGGGTTAAGAGAAACCCAAATTCCCAATTCCAATTTGTCTTTCAACATTCACCGTCTCACTTTGGTCATCGACGCCACCTTTCAATCCATCATTTTATTTGTCTCTGAGGACATTTTGAATTCTGAGGTAGTGAGGTATATTTGTTTATAAATACATATAATTTCTAAATGAAAGTCGACCCTTTTATTGGAATTTCTTTATTTTTTGAATTTCTCAAAATTCAACTTCCTAGTGCCTCGGTAGAGGAAGATAGGCAATACCACCACCACTTTTCCCAATCTGCAAACAGGCATCATCATCCCACACCATTCCTTGTTTAGACCGTGCCACTTTTCCTTGTTTGCACAAGGATATCATCCCACATTTGGACAAAGGATGAAATTGAACTCGATATTATTAACTTCAACTGAACTACAGTGCCCACAAGGATGATTGTGCGGTTGACACAACACACAGACATGGGGTCAGGATTATTTTATTCATGGGAGACCCACGCCTCGGCTATGAATGCGCGGTCATCCGCGTAATAACCGATGTGAGTTGAGTGGCTTAATTCTATTAAATTTTGACTCATTCGTTTATATTTTATTTATTAGTTTGGATTTTTATAATCTTGATTATTGATAATTTGAACTTGTTAAATGTTTGATACTTATATTTTTTATTTAAGTAGATATTACTAACTTATAAATATTGTGCAAGACTGAAAACTTAAGTAATAGTACTAGTCTACTAGAATCAAACCAAACCAAAACAAACCAAAACCGAATGGTTCGGTTCAATTTGGTTCCATTTCTTAAAAAAAAAAAAAAAAAAAAAAAACCATTCGGTTCCATTATCAGAAAAATCATTGGTTCATGGTTCAGTTCGATTTTCTTGGAACTAGAACTAAATGGAACCACGTCCACCCCTAGACAAGATCAATCAATTTCATGAATAAAAGGAAATTGCTAGATTTTATATTTATTTCATTATGATTTGTATTTTTTGCCTCCAAAAAGGAGTGTTGGTTTAACAGCCTGTTTGGTTAAGGTAGTTATTACTTTCAAAACAATTAATTAATATATATTGAACGATCATCAAAGGAATTTATTTTCCTTTAACTTATTTACTTTCTAGTCAGTACTTATAATTAATTAAAACTTTTAAGCTTATCCAAACAAGGGGTTTAAAATACAAATTTTTTTTTTTTTAATCTTGAGTTACCTTCAACTTTGCATCCTTCAAGATTGCACATTAAATTATGGAATTTATTGCTTAAGATGTTCTTGAACATAATAGTTCTTTGAACACAAATATTGGATCTGATTGCTCATTTTAAGCGCTAGACATATCGAATTACTTGTTTGAGATTGTTAAATTATGATACCAGATAGAGATATGATGTTCCATTCTAAAAGGTTAATCTTCTCAAAAAGAGTACGTCAAATTCTTATATATATACTACGATATGGGTTTATCCTAAAGAGTGCTGTATTAGATGGTAATTTGTTTGAGAAAGTTAATCTTGAAATCCAATTGTTTGTTTGAGCTCTTACAACTTTCCATTGACACGGCTTTCTATTTGTTTTCATTGAACACTAAGTTTATAGATAGGAATTTTAGGTTAATGAGTCAAGTTATATTTTCATGGGTTGCAACCTTTACGCTTTGGCATTAAAAAATACGACCCCAGTTGAAAAGGCATTAGTATTCTACATATGGAGGAACAAAGGATATTTATTTGCATTAACTTAAGGACCACTAATATATATTTCAATTTAAATACTAGAACCCTATAATTATATAAGACCATTATCTTTGAATTTATCTTTCTTTTACTAGTATAGTTTTATAACACAAAGTTCATGAAGTGTTTAGCCAAAAATTAATACCCTTTGAAAATGATTTCTTGTTTTCTTTTAAATATTTCGAATTATAAGGACTTAATAGAGGCATCAAATGATTTCAAACGTAACAGGGTCATGACCCTGTTACAATTATAAATAACCATGCTTACTAAATGAATTGAACATAACAATAAAATTGTAAAGCAAATACCATGTGTTTCATGAAACTAATTAATTGTCTCAAACCATGGAAGCGTGATCAAGTGACCCTACGTAAAGATCCTCAATATATCCCATTGATGTTGGTGGCGCATCATCATTAATTTGATGCCTAAGTGGAATGTTGAATCATTTGATTCCTTGTGGTTTTGAATTCATTGGACCACGTTTATATATTAAAACTAAGGAGAATTTGGCTTTTAAGAGGTTGATTTTGTTTATACTGTCGTTTTCTCATTTACGAGACCACGTATATTTTGATTGGAGATGTAAATATTTTCGATTTGTGTTGACAATTCCTGAGCATGCAGTAATGTTTCTACAATTCCTTTTTGGCTAGCCATCGTGTTTTAGTACTAGAGTAACTAGACAATCGCTTTATCGATTGAAAGAAATATAATGTGAGGGAAAAGGTAGAACGAAAGGTGTTGTAAGAATATGTAGTCAATTAATTTGACATTTTTTTTTTTCCCTTCAATAGCTTGGTTGTAGCAAGTATAGTGTCTTACTTATTATGCTTTGACGGGCAATTTAGCAAGTATAGTGTCTTACTTATTATGCTTTGACTGGCAATTTAGTACTATCATATTGAAACTATTTAAAACGAGCAAGAAATTTGAAACTATATATTAGTATGCCATTCATATGAGTTAGATGCCACTATATAGAAGATTAAAGTTTAATTACCTCTAGTATGTTCCATTGGCATTGGTAGACCATGTTCTTTCTAGCTAGAGTGGTGGTTAACTATGCAGAACTAATTTTTAATGACGACTTAAAATCATCATAGATCTGCTAAATAATAGCTAACATCATAGCAAATGAAAGACGTCATTGTATATTTATAAAAGAGGTGAACAGCTGGAATATTCTTTCTCATATCCTAATCCCACGTAGTAAAGAAATAATGAATGGCCACAAGAGTACCATTATGTGGTTTACTTCCAAGTGGGAATAGAAATAAGAAATGGAAGATAGGTACCATATGAGAGTGCTATCGAGCCAGAAAAAGGAAAAGATCGAGAAATTGAGAGGAGAGCTATATATTTTCCTATCTTCCGAAGATTTTTGTTTTTTTTTTTTTAATTATGAATCTCAACTTTTATTGAGATGTTTTTATGTATTTCATTATTTTTATAATATAGAATTAATTCAGATTTTGTCCCATGAAAGTAAATATATTGTAAAGTCGTGTATACATGTATCTTTGATCTTGCTCAACGATTAATCTATTTGTCTACTTTTATTCAGACACAGAGAAAAGTTTGTAACAATTTTGTAGGGTTGATTTCCACCGCCACCACGTGCAAAATCGGGCTCAGTTTACCAAAACATCGACACTAACATGGTTGAGACAACTCCAACACCACCACTTGCCGCCGCCCACTCCGGTTGCTACCAACTGGAGAAGGAGAAGTCCAATAATGTGCCCACAAAGGTTAACCACAAAGGTCACAGTGAGGTAGAGGGAGAGGCCGAGAGGGAGTCTCACAAAGAGAAAGGGAATTAGCACACTCTTGAGGCCGAGAGAAAGGGAGGGATTATATGCCAAGTAAAATGTCCAAATAGGTAAGTTAGGTTAGGGTTAAGTGGTGGACCAAAAATAATGCTCGACTCAATTAAGTGGGTTTCAACAATAATAATATAGCCTTCCAAGGAATGGAGCGAGAACCGTGAGCAACACTATTTCAAATAGGTTGCTTCGAACGGTCCATAAATAAGTGGATTGTATTGTCTCGATAATTGTGTCGATGTACTAATCAATCATATGGCCGAGGTCGATTGATAAAAAACAACCGAGATTACATCATCGCTCGAGGAGGTCGTTTGACAACAAATTACCTAACAAATTTCTTCTAAAATGACTTTGTAAAAGTTGTATTTGTTCTTTGAAGAGAATATTACTTGACGCGAAGTGAAAAAGCACTTTAATTAGAAGACATCACCTTCATTGGACTTAAACAATTCCATTAACGGATGATTTTGGGTTAAAATTTTATTCTAGTAACATCACAAAATTAATGTTTTAAATCCATTTCCTGAAAAATTAATATTTTAAATTGGAGTCTAATATAGAGTAGCTAAATAAATTATTATATTCATTTGGAGGGTTAATCTAAGATTAGTACCAACATATTATGAAAAATACGCATTGACACAACACAAAATTAAATAATCCTTTTTTTTTCCTATTACAGAAGTTAAGGTCATCATGATTGATATGATCCAGGTTAGGCCAAAGTAGGCCGCATAGTATACTTCAGTACCAAGTTGAAATTTTCTTGCGAGAATCCTATTTTGACTCAATTTCTTATTTTTGACGAGTTTATTATTTTAGGACTCTTAAATCAGGTTTTTTTTTTGGGTCATATTTCTAGCGTTAGTATAAATAGGAAATTTATTTCATTATTGTATTCCAAGACTTTGATATTTGAGAAATTAATTCGAGAGGCTTTTACTTCCAATCCCTGTTCTTGTAGCAATGAAGGTTGAGAGACAGATGAAGAGAAAAAGAGGAGCTAGTAATCAATAGGGGCCTAATTCATCTTGGAGGTCTAGGTGGGATGAAGAGAAGGTTGATGGGGTTGTTATCAACAATAAAATTGAACCACCTAGGGAAAGGATAACAACGCTGGCAAGGTTGCACCAAAGGCGAAACCACAACAATCTAGGAGTTGGGACATCAAGTGCTTGGGGACATGACACATTGCTTTTCAGTGTCCAAACAAACAAGCCATGATTTTGAAAGACATTGGGAAAGTGGTGATTAACAGTGATGAAGATGGAATGCCCAAGTAAGAAGATGTTGGTGATGATGACGGGGTGGAGTATCCAGTTGAAGGGGACGCATTGGTGGTGATGCGTGCACTCAGTTTGCAAAACAAGGTGGATGAAGAGGAGCAACAGCAGGAGAATATTTTCCACACACGATGCCACATGGAAAATAAGGTATGTAATTTAATAATTGACGGAGGTTGTTACACAAATTTAGCTATTACCACATTAATCGAGAAGTTAGGTTTAAGTACAATTAAACACCTAAAACCATATAGATTACAGTGGTTGGATGATCATGGAGAGGTTAAGGTGAACAAGAGGGTGTTATTGAATTTGTCAATTGGGAGGTATAAGGATGAAGTGTTGTGTGATGTTGTGCCTATGGATGTGGGGCATATATTATTGGGTAGGCCTTGGTAATACAATAGGAAGGTGAAGCATGATGGATTTAGAGATAGGTACAGCTTTGACATGGATAGGAAAACAATTACACTTGTCGCTTTGACACCACAACAAGTGTATGATGATCAATTGAGGTTTAAAGGTGATGAGGGAAAAATGAAAGAAAAACGAAAGGGGAGCTTATATGCAAAGAAGAGTGAGCTTGGTGGTGGGGCATATATTATTGGGTAGGCCTTGGTAATACAATAGGAAGGTGAAGCATGATGGATTTAGAGATAGGTACAGCTTTGACATGGATAGGAAAACAATTACACTTGTCGCTTTGACACCACAACAAGTGTATGATGATCAATTGAGGTTTAAAGGTGATGAGGGAAAAATGAAAGAAAAACGAAAGGGGAGCTTATATGCAAAGAAGAGTGAGCTTGGTGGTGGAAGAGAGTTGGTGAATGCTAACATATCCCTCCCCAGTTTCCAATATTCCTTGTTGCAGGAACATAAAAATTTATTTCATGAGAAAACACCATTTAAGTATTTCGTTGATAGACAACAAATGGAGCAACTTTGAAGCATTGATGAGGAATCAATCAACCATTGCAACGCGGGGTACAAGAAGCTCAATCAAGGGTTGAACATTGATCAAGCAGATGGAAGGAGCATAGTCTATGAATTAGGTGTAGATTTGATGTCGAATCTTTTTGAAGAGAGAGGAGATGATATGATACGGGTTAGGCCAATGTTGGCCGCATAGTATACTTCGGGACCAAAGTTGCAATTTTCTCGCGAGAATCCTATTTTGACTCAATTTCTTATTTTTGGGAAGTTTATTATTTTAGGACTCTTAAATCATGTTTTTTTCTCATATTTCTAGACTTTAGTATAAGTAGGAAATTTATTTCATTATTGTATTCCAAGACTTTGATATTTGAGAAATTAATTCGAGAGGCTTTTGCTTCCAATCCTTGTTCTTGTGTGGAACAAATCTGAACTTATCAAGATTCAACATCTTGTGGCGTTCAACAACTCGAGTAAGATTCAATTAATTGTGTAATCAAAAAGTCTTTCGTATCTTTGTTATCTTGGGGTTGTTTGATTCATTAATTGATTATGTTAAATCAAAATTCGTATTAAATTTATAAGTTTCGTGATCAAAATGTCAATAGTTTAATATACTATTGGTTGTTTGGTCCGCAAATTTGTGAATTTAGTCCTAAACTTTGATTTTTTGGCTTTCTTGGGGTTTATGTCATTCTTTTGTAGGTTCATTAGTGTTCATTGCTCACGGGTTCACATCAATGATACTTTATATTTCTAAAATTTTTGAACACTTCTATTTATTAAAATTTGGGGTTCCATTTTAAGAGATAAATATAAGTCTTTATGTAAAAATTTTAGCAAGTTGGAAGCTATCCATATTTCAAAAGTACTAATGCGATCCATGGCACGAAGGCAAGTCCGAGCAAGGATCCATAAATCGTTGAAGAAGGGCCTATGACTCAGTTGCGAGCGAAGAGAGTTGAAGAAGCGATTAGACTACTTGCTCAAGCCACAGTGGACGAAACAATGATCATGGCAAGCAAAAGGACAAGTTTCATATTAGGCTCACAAGAATAAACACGTTGGATCAACTTCATTCAAGCAATGGACAGAGGGGACGAGCAACATAACTATGCGACATCATAGTTTTATGAACCATGCGGTCGCATGTGAGCTTGCAGAGAATGGAGCACAGGTTTTGAAATGACCTATGTGATCGTATAGGTAGGAACTATGTGGCTGCATAGTACAATACTGAGCATGAATTTTTCAAAATTCACGAAATCTTCTAGTTTAGCTAAAACTCTATATTTTTGATATCTTTTGTAATCTTCAGGATTCGATTTCCTGTCAACTAGGGTTTTACGAGTCTCCTATAAATAGAATTCATTATTTTCATTGTAGAACAATTTACATATGCATCAATTTGAGAGATTATTTTGTGAGCATATTTTGCTTTTAATTCTTGATTTGTGTTGAACTAATTTCGAACTTATCAAGATTTATTTCTTGTGGCGTTCAAATAATTCAGGTGAGATTCTTGAGTTTTGTGATCATGGGGTCAACATATTTCGACAATTGTGTTAGTTCTTTGATTTAATATTTTGGGATCAAACTCTAAACATTGATTCTTGGTTCTTTTTTTTTTCTTTTTTTTTTTTTTGTATCAATCTTGTGTGAGTTTCATAGCTACTATTGCTACATGGATTCACATTAGTTGGTATCAGAACTTAGACTCCAAAAATCAAGTTTATACCTTTTATTATTATTAATTTTTTCTTGTAGATACATATCTTATATTTCCAACCTAAAACTTGAATCACCTTGGTTCGATACAATTCATCATTTTTGACTATTCAACATACTTACTCCATTTGCTCTACATTAGAAATACGTTTGAAATACACAAAGTAAATACTCTTTTAAAGTATAATACTCATGCAACATGTATATAAATATATATTTCGATTAATTGCACTTTTAACAATGTGTTTATGCAAATTGAATTTATGGCAAGAGAATTGAAATTAGAGACTAAAAAACGTTCATGCATTGCCAAGAATCAAATTCCCTTGATATAGCAGCCAAAATTACCGTTCAAAGTCAAGGTTGTTACATGCCATATACAACTTTTCTAAATGTGAGTAGCACTTATTTTTTTGTCCAGACATGGATTAGTAGAGATCCAATGGACCTAGGGATGTCAACAAGCTGAGCCGAGTCGGTTCGCGAGCCAAAATTTTTGGCTCGAGCTTTTCTAAAGCGGGCTTTTTTTGGCCAAAGTCGGGCCGAATAAAAGCTCGATCAAAAAATTAAGGCTTAACCCGAGTTTTCGGCTTGGGTTTTATCGAGTCGAGCCGGGCCGAGCTCGATTTCTGGAAATTTTTTTTCATTCTATACCTCTTGCTGCCCGTTTGGCAACTTATTTTAGCTGCTAAACAGGCAGCTAATCTACTGCCAACTGGCAGAAGCTGCTTGTTGGCAGCAAATCTACTACCGACAGGTAGCAAGTTAGCTGCCTTAATCGGTAACTATAAAGCTGCTGGTTAAGGCAGTTTAACTGCGAAATAGGTAGCTGATTTTCCTTTTTTCAAAATAATACGAGCCGGCTTGGCTCGAGCCAACCCTAAAAAATGAGGCTCAGCCCGAGCTTTGGCTCGGTGCCTTCAAGCCTTGAGTCGAGCTGGCTCGAGTTTTTTTTGAACCGAGCTACGAGCGGCCCAAGTCGACGAGCCCGATTGTCATCCCTAAATGGACCTGATATTTATACCATTCAAAAGATAACTCGAGTAGCTACAACTTTTGATCAAAAGTTCCAAATTTGCTGCATAACATATTTGAAAATTGATATCAAGTTGCATATTTCATTTGTCTTCAAGTTGGATAGAGCACAAGTTGCAAATTGTCCACTTTTATGTTGAATGATTCTTTACCTATAAAAAAGGGACACTGGCTAAGATTTTGAGAGCATCAATTCCACTTCGTCATACTCTAGTTTCCTTCATTTTCCTTTTTCTTACATTTCGTTATATATTTCTAAGTCATTAGCTAGAGCTAAAGGTGAAACTTTGATGAATTTGTAGTTTTGTCTTTGATCTTTCATTTTATTCTTTAATGTTGATCTTCTTACTTGGTTGAAGTATATGTTCTACAAATTGTTTTGGTTTCTTAAAGACTTCGATTTATTGTTGACAATTTTGGGACAATGAATACTTAGATAATCTGTACATACTAATAACTTTTTTTGATATATTCTCTCGAACAATTTTCAAGAATTATCTTTTAGCGTATTTGCAATCAATGTTTTATCTTTCATCTGCGATCACTCCCTAGTTGATTATCATATGAGCTAAATAAACTATCGAGAATAATTTTTACTTATTTGTCCGAAGTGAATCCTCAATGCTATAGTATTATTCTTCATCGTATTTTCACCAACCATTTAATACTCATAGACTAATTTATTTCCTTCCAATTCCCTGTGATTTGATCTCGGACTTTCGAGTTTACTACTTGAAAAAACTTGTACTTGGGAACCTTAAATTGTAGTAAGTTTTTGGCGCTATTGCTGAGAAGTTGCATAAAGGATTATTTTCTGCTACTTTCTGTAGAGTTTTCTTCTCTTTCGTAATCTTCACAAATCAGGTTCACTCATTCATTTTTCCATCTTATCACTTTAGTTATTTTACTTTACAGGAAAGCCAATCCCTCTTGATTTTTTCTTTCTTTTTCTTTCTTTAAAGGGGAGGTCAAGCCTCCCGAATTACCTTTTCTTTATTATGTTGTTGGCCGTGCTTTTTATGTCAAATTGGTATCGTGAATTTAATTCGCATCCTTTAGTTAGAGATAGTTGTCAAACACTCTTTAGTAATTTGTTTGACTCATCTCAACACTCGCACACATTTTCCACTATGGCTGAAAATGAAAGCGTACTTGATGAAAATGTAAACCAACAAGCGCGAACCATGCGTGATTACTTGCAACCTCCTTGAAATCCCGCTCCTTCACGTTTCATTTTCCCTCTTAATGCTTATAATTTTCGATTCAAGCTGGGTATGATTCCATTACTTTATGATTCCATTACGTTCTAATTTTCATGGGTTAGAATTTGAAAGTCCATATTTGTATCTTACAGAATTTGAGGAAGTGTATGCCATATTTAATGATCAAACTTACCCCAATAAAATTGTTAAGTTGAAATTGTTTCCTTTTTCTTTAAAAGATAAAGCAAAAACTTGGCTTAACTCTTTATAACCTAGGTCGATTGCACATGGCACGAAATGCAAAGTGATTTTTTTGAAGAAATTCTTTCCAACACATAAAACTAATGTTTTGAAAAGACAAATCCAAATTTTTTCTCAAAAAAGCAGTGAAGCGTACTTTCAATGTTTAGAAAGATTTAAAGATTTGTTAAATACTTGTCCACATCATGATTTTGAAAAATGAAGCACTATAAGTTTCTTTTATGATGGTTTAACTCCTGAAACAAAATAGTAGAAACAATGTGCAATAGCAAATTTTTAGATAACAATCCCGATGAAGCTTTTGAATTTCTAGATCATCTAGCTGAAAATTCTCACTCTTGGCAAATAGTAAAACCAATCAAAAACTCAATCAGATCTAGTCTTGCTAGTTCTAGAAAAGGAAAATATCTATTAAGTCAAGAAGATTGCCAGTTTTTGTAGAAAGGTTGGAACAATGGAATTAAGGAAAGTAAAGGAAGTTAAACTAGTGCAAAATGATGAAATTTGTAGCATTTGTGAAACTTTTGGGCATCCAACTCATGATTGTCCGAACATCCCAGTTTTCAAAGAATTATACATGATCAAGCCAATGCTATGAACACTTTCAGAAAGTCTTTTTCCTTTTTCATTCTCAGAAACATACAACCAACAATGGAGAAATCATTCCAACTTTAGTTGGAGGGATGATAATAGTGTTTATGTATCACAATCAAAAAATCTTGAGGAAACATTGCAATCATTTATGCAAAGACAAGCAAACATTAATATTCAAACTTCACAAGCCAACAATGAAATCAAGAACACACTTTCTTCATTGACTTCTTCTTTGTGATTTCAAGAGAAAGGTAAATTTCATGCTCAACCTCAACCAAATCCTTCTGTCAATTTAATGTAAATGATTCTAGTTCTTCTGAAAGTCAACAATAAAATGAAAAACTTCATAAAGACTCTCCATAGTGAAAAAATTATTGACAAAACCATCACTTCAAAAGAACTAAAATCGGGTGGGCCTTTAAAGTAAGAAAATGATGTTTCCAAAAGTGAGAATAAAAGTCTCTTCTAAATCTAGTGCTTAAAATTGTCCTAGCTAGCTCCATTTCTTCAATGATTGCAACCAATTTCAAAATCAACCATAATTTTGAAATTTTTGAACTTTTCAAACAAGTCAAAATTAACATACCATTATTCGATGCAATCTAACAAATTTCTTCGTATGCAAAATTTTTAAGAGACTTGTGCATTGTCAAGAGGAAACTTAATATTCAATAGAAAGCATTTTTGATAGAGAATGTGAGCTCAATCATACAATTAAACACTCCACCTAAATTCAAAGATCCTGGTTGTCCAACAATTTCATATGTGATTGGGAATAATTTGATAGAATGTGCTTTGACAAACTTAAGAGAGCCATAATACCTAACGTTGCCTCCACTCAATGAAAAGAAAATTGATAAATCGATGGAAAACACTATAGACTATAGTTAAAGAGTGCAAGAGCTAAATCGCATTTGGTTAGCATCGTCGCTGCTGACCATGGAGTATGCCAATAATTGTCCATACCCCATGTCTGGCAAATCTTAGGCATCGTCTATATCTCCATGAACATATCCAAATGCATAATCTCGTGTCGAAGAAAAAAAAGCTATTAGCACCTATTCTATGTAGCACAAACCAGTGGAGGTTTGCTTCGACATTCAAGGTGTCATGGCTAAAGCTATAGTATCTTTTATATATAATTTGTTTCTTATTTACTATGTTACTTTTGATTGGGAATGCTATAAATTAAACTAATTTTCTACATACAAAGTTTGCAATAGGCTATCTGACGCGACTTGTCCCGAATCACCCTAGTGGACCCGAAACGTGACGTACGTCGATGATAGATACTGACTAGATGTCAAATCTATCACCAATGCTGACTATAAGTTATTTCAAAAAGTGCAATAAAATCAAATGTTTGTATAAAACATAATGTAATGGGCCCGAAATATTTACTTCGTGCTTCATCAATATGAGTTATAATATTCAGTATGTCGTGTGGCTCTCATTTCGTAATCATTAGGCTCTTCCAGCTAAAAAGAATCAATTGCTACAAGTAGAAAAAATCGTGAAAAAATATATGAGTTGATCGTTCAGTGAGTGGAGAAGTTCAAAAATAATTATACTTTTTCAATTTTACATTTTTATCGAAAATCGAGTTCATATCATTTAATAATTCACAAGATAACATTATGTAATTATAACCAAAAGTGATATATTCACATAAGGTCATAAAACATCATCTCAAAATCATGATATGAATATTAGCTGATAACCATGGTATGATCTCATCACATCAAACGTGCTGAAAATCCACCAAAAATATACCTCTGACTGAAACATGTAATTCGCCCCTTAGGCTAAGAACTTTCGCCACGGGCCTTTGGCCCCCTTCGTGAATGAAAGTTGGTCTCAAAGACCTCTGGTAATTAATTCTAGAACATGCCCAAGGCCCATATGTGAACTATATGTACACGATCAAGATTAATGTCAGGTCAAAACCCCTCCATGTAAGATAGAACACGGCCAAGGCCTCTCTGTGAACTAGAATAAGTATATAATCATGGGTACTTTTCTGTTGATCTCAGTATCACATATGCCTCACATACCAAGTCATAAATGTATCACAAATAATCTTTGAAGTCCCACATGTATCATAATAAAAGATATTTCCACAATAACCATATAATTTAAACACTTAATTACATATAATTGCACATACTTTAACAATATACTTAATTTATAAATACTTTAAAAATATTTATATTTTTCCACTCACAGTACTATATTCACAAAATTAACTCGATTGGTAAGATGTCTCGATATCCGTATCGTCGCCTGAAATATGATATAATTTTTAAATCAACAATTAACTATTTTAAGTAATTTTAATAATTAAATAGGCGATATCAAAACTTAATCATTTCACGTTTAAGCGATTTTCATAGTCTCTTTAATCACTAAAACTAGTTTTTCTTTCATTTTACTCAATTTCATAGTTTATTATACTTAACCCTTTCAGTAAAGTTAAATTTGATCTAACAAACTAACAATTATAAAATTAAACATAACTTGACAATAAGTAACTTTTTACTTACCTTTCAAAATTGAGGAATTCAAGCCTAATAGTGTAGACCACTTATTTTCTAACAACTTGACAAAAATTTTCTAATTTTTCTTTTTCTTTCTTCATCATCTTCTTCGTCTTTTTTCCCCTTCTCGTTTTTCTTTCTTTTCTCTCCCTGCCCTTGTTTTCTTGGTGTGTTGTGTGTATTTGGATTTGATTGAGTTTTGTATGCATGTGAATTGGATTGTTTATATCAATCCAATTCACCGCCTAACTTTTTGTTTTTTACTTTTTTTTATTATATTTAATAGTATGACATTTGACTTTTCATTTTTTTTCTTTTTGACTAAATTAAGGTATTACAAAACTTACCCTCTTAAAAAGAATTTCGTCCTCGAAATTCAATTGATTAAGTACAAAAAAGCTGCGAATTTTGAGAAGACATTTGCTCTTCATTTTCCTATGTCGCTTCTTCCATAACGTGATTCCTCCATAAGCTTTTAACCAAAAATAATAATAATAATAATAAATAGTCTTACTTCACAAGACCTGTTTCTTTCTGTCCAATATTTGAACACTTCTTCCTTATATGTAAGATTTTCGTTCTCTTCCAACTCCACTAATAATCTTATATCATAAGTTATATCTTACATCTGTTTACTAACCCTCGAACATATGGAATACATGTTAAATCGATACCTTAAATATCATCCTATTGATCAATATGTGATATTTTTAGCTTTTCATTTTATCACCTAATGATAATGTATACACAGCTTCAAGTTCGGCTCCCTTTCGAATACAAATATACCTTAACTTCATGTAGTAAATAAGTATTGATCTTCCCACCATATGATAATGCTACAATTCCTAAATGTCGATCCCAATATAACCAACCATATATAATGATTTAAACATATCTCTTTAAAAATTTACAACATAATCCATATTTTATCATTCCACTCACAAAACACTTTCTAATTCATAACATAAATCATTATCGTGAATCAATCACTTATCATCTTCAGATATGAAAGCAAATATTTCCTCAAAATTTTATGATAGCAAAACTTTTGACATTTTGATACACATACAAATTTTGTTCTTTCTTTCTATAAAAAGACAATAATAACATTTAATCCATGAAAATCTATACTCTTATTCCATAAACAGGTCGTTGATCTATCATCTTTGCATAATCCTTCTTGTATATCACTTAAAGACCTTTAATTAAGATAATGTAACCTTAAGATACTATTTCACAATGAGTAAAATCTATATTTGATGATCATCTTAAATTTTAGACAAAGCCAACATGTCCTACGTATATTCCTTGAAAAAGCAATAGTTCGACCCAACCAACACCTAGAGGGGGGGTGAATAGGTGTTTATGCGGAATTAAAACAATTAATTAACTAATGCAACAAGTCACATCAATTATGCATTGCCTAGATTCATTCACATACTTTATCTACCTAAGTTGAATTATCGGTTGAAAAATAAATAACAGAAAGTAGTAAAAACACAACAAAATGTTGGCGGAGAAAACCCAACTGGGTAAAAACTCCGGGCACAAGTCAGTAGAGATCCACTATAGAAGATATTTGACTTACAGTACGTCAGACATTATTGATTCTAACAATATTCTGACCTCCTTACTGTATCGACCACAGCTATCCTGGATTTTGTAGATCTGCGCCAAAATCCCAGCTTTGAATATCTTCTACCTCCTGTGAATCACCAAGCACTCCAGCTCCTCAAGCAATTTCCTTCCCGGATCTTCAAACAGATGATCTTCTAGAAGTTTATATGGAGATATGAAAGGGTGTTTTGGTTTGTGAGGGTTGATGTTTTTATTCAAAGAACCATGAGAATCAAAGATGAAAAGAATGAATTTATTTTGGCTCTTGATCCTTTGGAAGTTGAGAGGAATTGTTGTTTTAATGTTTGTCAAAGGTCACGTAATGAAAATCGGACGTTTTGTTTATATAGTAGGTCGAATTTGGTAATATGGAGCGTTAAAAATTCGCGAGGCATTAAAATTACCAAAGGCCAGATAACACAGTCGCTCGAGCGAGGTCCTGGCGAAACTCGAGCAACGTACCTTTGCTCAGGCGATAGACCAGCGAAACTCCAGCGAGGTCAGTTCTGCAATTTTGGCTCTAGCAAGGTCAGGGCGAAACTCCAGTGACATCAACGCGCCGTTTGCATCTTCAAAGCATCCCACTTTACCCTAGACCTATGCTATGACCTTTACTAAATTGCAACTTTAGTCCCTGAACTATTTGACCTGTACAATTTAGTCCTCGACTTTACAATTTTGACAAATAGGTCTTTTGGTCACAGATTGCCAATCACACATTTTCCTAACAAACTCCCCCTTTGGCATTCTGTGACAAAAATACATATGACAGTCGAGGACAAAAATAAACATGACTCCAAACAACCTATCTATTCAACTAAAGTAGCAATCTCTTGTTGAATATGTTTCTTGAAAATCAAAAACTCAAATACCAAGTGTAAAAGCATATGAAATGGAAACAGTAAACAAGAAATCGATCATATGTCATTAACCAGATTAAGAAACAATAATAATGTAAGTCAAAAACACCAAAAATATATATTAATATTGCCAAAACATCAAAAAACTTAATCTAGTCATGAAGTATAACACAATTACCAAAAAATTGAAGATCTATCTATCCAAATATCTACTCCCCCTTTTTGTCACAAAGGACAAGGGATAAAAAACAATCAACTAACTAATCAGCACCTCCATCATCCGAAGAATCAGCACCGCTCTCGGCACTCGTGTCCTCCTCCAAACTATCACTAATCCAATGCAAATGACGCTGACACACGGCAAGAGCACGGTGAAAAGTAGAAAGCTCAGCTGACTAACGCTCGGAAGCAGCACGTAACTGCGTGATCTCTGCCATCATACGAGCCTGCTGCTCGACCAAAGTAGACATCTGTCCCATAAGCGTTACCATGGGGTCAACGGGCAAAGCAGCCACCCCACGAGTAGAAGTAGATGTCGAAGGAAAGGTAGAACTAAGCGGAACGGCCGAAGAAAATTCCGTACGAGGCGGAAGAGACACCCGGGAACCCCTAGTAAGAATCTCAATAATAGGATCAAAGGGCTCCGAAAAATCAAGAACGTCAAAGGTCGCAGCCTGAGCTGTAGCACGAGCAGAAGAGGAAGATGACAGTGCATGGGATCGACTCTGATGAATGGTCTACTATCCTATCGGACGTCCTATACGACAAGTCGAACCCTCTGGAAAAGAAGCACCCAAAGACAAAGCAACCCTATGAATCAAGCAAGCATAAGTCAACCCGATCCGACCCCCAGAAGTATGAAATGAAGCTAGAATCTGCTGGCACACAAAGCTAGGAAGGTCGATCGAGTCCCTATGAAGAAGGGCATATAGAAAACGGGCACGCACCATAGGTAATGAAGATGTATGGGCAACAGGCCACAGGTTTGTGCACACGATGCGCAACAAAACCTGACGATCAGCGGGTAAGGAACCTGTGGCCATCGCCGTAGGCCCCCCAACAGATGGGGTGTTCAAAAGCGTCGACCGAACAAGAGCATCGACCGGAATAGAAGCAGGTAGAATATAGGGATAAGTCGGATGTGTAATCTGAGGTATACGTAAAGCATGAGCTACAGCTGATGGAGTAACCCTAAAAGAATGACCTCTAAGAAAAACCCTAAAAGACAAGCCGTCGATATCATGAATATTAACATAGAACTCCTGAACGAGAGTGGGGGAGGAGGTGAAAGACCAACAAGAAGGGGCTCCTAACCCCGAGAAACAAAAATGGCGGCGATATCAACAGGAAGGTCAGAGAGGATTACCTCACACTCCATGAGAATGGGGCGTAAGGAGGACTGAGAAGTGAAGACCTCCTGAGCTGTAACAGAAATGAATCTGGAACGACTATACGACGTCGAACCATTAGCTGGCTGGGCAGAGGGTCGAGAACGCTTACGGGCCATCTGGCACATGGAGAGACGGAACTTAATAAGTAAGATGAAGAATACACGGGGTACGATGCAATATGAAATGAAACACCGCACACACAAATGAGGCACGAAAGAGATGCATCGAAAAACGTGAACGACCCTAAGACAAAACCAAGCATGATGTACTTATACACCAAAAAAAATGTGTAAAAACACTCAACAAGTCACGTGACGAGAATGAAACAAAGACAGAATGAAGAGGAGGAAAAACTGAAACACACAAACTAAGGAAAACAAACAAAATATAACAGGGGACTTTCATCGAACACATGACGGGCGTCACTTTGGCACACAATTCCAAGCACATACGAGACCCAAGCACGCATCCAAGCATAGTCTCACAAACTAGAATCCAAGGGCTTCAAAATGAAACAAACCATACATCAAACGGATTAACAAAATGTAAGAATGACCACGACGAACATGGTACCAAAAACACGAAAATGCCATAACGAAACAACGGAAGAACACGCAATCCATAATTAATGGTGAAGGAAAATGCGAAGTGTACCAATAAAACCAATCACGAAATGCATGAGGATCATAATAATGCACGTATCAAGCAAGCAAAACACAAGAACAATGAAACAACACAAAAATGAGAAAAACAAGAAAAAAAATGAAAATACCTCAAAATCAATATGAAGAAGATGAAATCCGGATTAGGAATCAAGGTTAGGGCCCTCAAACTTATGTAAGAAACCAAGTAATGTCAAGAGGTGGGAATCAAATGGAAGAAGGAAAAAAAAGAGAGAAAGAAAAAAATGCGCGAAAATGAAACGGGCGAGAGGTTTAAAAAGCACCGTCGCTCGAGCGAGGAATGGGCGAAACTCGAGCGAAAAGCCTTCTGCTTTTGTCGCTCGAGCTAAGTCCAGGCGAGACTTGAGCGAAATTCAAATGTCAGAAATAGCACCAAATTTTTGAATTTTGAGAAAAAGAACACAAGTTTTAAGAAATGACGAAATTAGCTCTAAAGCGTGGAATTGCAAAGACAAGACAATTGCAGAGCATCGAAAAATAATCCCAAAAATCAAAACCGAAGTATGGAACCAAAGTATGTAAATGATACCACCAAAAAGCATAAAGTCACAAACCCGACAACCAGCACGTAGACAAATCTTAAGCCCACACACAGTTCAGCATCCCGTGGAGTAAAATGTATACAGAACATCACCGTGAAAAGTGCCACGTAGTCCATGCAAGTTAGACTCAAACCCTTAAATTAGTGAGAAAGGACACGTGAAAATAACCAGACAAAGGTGAATGGCTATCAAGTGATAGTCAAATCCAATTCCACGAGTACCGATATCAATTATTACGATTGTCACAATTTGACTCCCCCTAACTGTATGATTCAATAATTTTAATTGTTTTTTTGTTTTTGTTTTTGTTTTTTGTAAATAGTAAGAGCAAAAGAACTTAAGTGCAATGCAATCCTCATTAGGCGACAGAAATGACCCCAGTAACGAACTTTGGGCCGGTGACTCCCAAGTCAGACGACCCTAGGGCACCATGTTAGAAACCCCTCAGGCTTAATTGTTCGAGTCAAGTAGGCCCCGAAGACAGTCATAAGTTCAACGAATAATCAAAAGAAAACTTGGGTAAGACAATATTTATTAGGTTACACTCGTCCCAGATCAAGTCACATGTACATACAACCCCAATCACAGAAGAACACCATCCTAAGTCTCACCCATGCGGTCAAGACTCGCTTACAGGACTACAGTGTGTGCTGTGTGAAAATGAATGACGAGCCATATACCCAGAACTCCATAGACAAAAATGAACAATGATGGAACCTCAAACTCGTACATATGATGAAAAATGGAGTTTAATCTTTAATGCACATGCCATATTCGTTACATAAAAGGCACAGAAAAAAATTCTTAAAATTTTTTTATTATTATTATTTTTTTTGTTTAAACACACAAAAGACTACTAGACTACAAACTAACAATCAAAAATGCATCACACACACATAGATCACACGCAAGATATGAAGTGACTAGGTGCATATGTGATAAATGCATGAATATGCATGAATCCATGATTAGATAGGTGACCAAACACCAACAGCCGTCCGAAGCGACTCAAACCTCAATTCATCTAGTGGTTTCGTAAGTAAATCTGTCAATTGATTATCAGTAGAGACATGGTCGAGAGAGACTACATGTGATTCAACAAGCTCACGAATAAAATGATGCTGTATGTCAATATGTTTTGTTCGAGAGTGTTGAATGGGATTCTTAGAAATATTTATAGCACTTGTATTATCACAGAAAACAGTCATGGTCCCTTGACTAATCCCATAATCACTCAGCATCTGCTTCATCCAGAAAAACTGAGTGCAGCAACTCCCTGTAGCTATGTAATCGGCCTCTGCCGTGGATAGAGATATAGAATTCTGTTTCTTACTCAACCAGGCTACGAGATTGCTACCCATGTAAAAACAACCCCCTGCCGTGCTTTTCCTATCATCTGCGTTCCCGGCCCAATCGGCGTCGGAGTAACCAGCCAAGTCAAGATTAGAATTCTTAGAATAGAATATTCCTAGATCAATTGTTCCACTCACATATCTAATGATGCGTCTAACAGAGCTTAAGTGTGATTCTTTTGGATCTACCTGAAATCGAGCACACACTTCAACACTAAAAGCAATGTCAGGTCTAGTAGCTGTGAGATAAAGAAGACTACCTATCATGCTTCTATATAGGGAAGGATCGACACTCTTACCTGAAGCATCACGACCTAACTTCAAGCTAGTACTCATAGGTGTCCTAGTATGCTTCTTACTATCCAGCCCAAAGCACTTAACTAGATCCTTAGCATACTTAGACTGTGAAATGAACAGTCCATCCTTTGTCTGTCTCACCTGAAGTCCAAGGAAATAACTCAACTCCCCAACCATACTCATCTCAAATTCTTGCTTCAAACACTCAGCAAACTCATAAGCTAAAGACTCAAGAGGAGAACCAAAAATAATATCACCGACATAAATCTGAGCAATGGTGATAGTTTCTTCAACATGTCTAATAAATAAGGTCCTATCTGCACCACCTCGAGAGAATCCACGTTCTTCAAGGTATGATGTAAGTCTCTCATACCAAGCTCTAGGAGCTTGCTTCAGAGGCCTTTGTGAAGTTTGTAGACATAGTGGGGAAACTTAGGATCAACAAATCCTTTTGGTTGTTCCACATAGACTTCTTCTTGAAGAAGTCCATTCAAGAAGGCACTCTTAACATCCATTTGATGTAATTTGAACCCCAAGGTACATGCAACAGCAAGCAGAATCCGAATAGACTCAAGTCGTGCAACAGGGGCAAAAGTCTCATCAAAATCAATTCCTTCAACTTGAGTATAACCTTGAGCAACTAGTCTAACCTTATTCCTAGTTATAGTACCTTGGTCATCTGTCTTATTCTTAAAGATCCACTTAGTACCTATAACATTACAATTCTCAGGTCTGGGAACTAAGATCCACACATTGTTCCTCGCAAATTGATTGAGCTCCTCATGCATCGCATTCACGCAACACTCATCACTAAGAGACTCTTCAACTTTCTTAGGTTCTACTTGAGAGACATAGCTAGTGTATGCTAGATTGTTCAGTACTCTCCTACGAAGCCTCATACCTTCATCTAGATCCCCAATGATATTGTCCTTAGGATGATTAGACTTAACCCTAGTCGATGGTTCCTTAGGATCTTTATCTCGATCTTATGGAAGTGTTTTCTTTTCAAGTGTTTCAGGTTTCCTAAGAGATGATTCAGACACAGGTGGCTCAGTAGGATCACTAGAACTTATAAGATCACCATCTTTATCACAATTTTCAACACTCTCCCCCTCACTCACAGCATCATCTATCACAACATTTACTGACTCCATCACCACACGAGTACGTAAGTTATACACCTTAAATGCTCGGCTATTTCTAGAGTACCCTAAGAAGATTCCTTCATCACTCTTCGATTCAAACTTACTCAAGTTCTCTCTATCACGCAAAATGTAGCACTTACTCCCAAACACTCGAAAGTACTTAACAATAGGCTTTTTACCCTTAACTATCTCATATGGAGTCTGATCGGTCTTGGGTCTAAGGTAAACTCTATTAATTATGTGGCATGCAGTGTTAACAGCTTCTCCCCAAAAATGTAGGGCTAGTCCCTTGCCATGAAGTATTTCAACCACCCCATTTTGTTGAGGAGTGATAGGAGAAGAGAACTCATACAATATCCCTTCATCCATACAGAAACTTTCAAGATTAAAATTCTCAAACTCTTTTTCATGGTCACTACGCATTCTAGACACTTTGAGATTTAGTTCATTGCTAAGCCATTTACACAAAGACTTTATGAGATCACATGCATCAGATTTTTCCCTAAACAACTCTATCCATGTGAATCTCGAGAAGTCATCTACCACAACAAGAATGTATCGCTTACCACCTAAACTTTCAGTCCTAGATGGTCCCATTAAATCCATGTGTATCAATTCTAGGGGTCTTTTGGTCAGAATTTTTTAAGTCTTCTTATGGTTCCCCTTAAGTTTTACCTAGTTGACATGGTCCACACACAACATTTTCACTAGGACCTATCTTAGGCAAATCATCTACCAATTCTTTCTTAGCCAGTTGTACTAGACTCTTATAGCTCAAATGACCCAATCTTTTGTGTCAGAGTTCACTCACATCAATTTTAGCACCCCTACACACATAGTTAGAATTAGGCAAGACTCCATAACAATTATCAGTTGTTCTAACCCCTTCAAGAACACCCCACCAGACGAATCATACACAGTACATCTCTTTTGCACAAAACTCACCTGAAAATCAGCATCACAAATTTGACTAATACTTAACAAGTTAGACTTTAAACCTTCCACATAAAGCACATTAGAGATCATAGGTAAACCATGTATTTGTACAGTACCTTTGCCAAGAAAAGGTGCAGAACCTCCATCTCCAAAGGTAACCATACCACCGTTACATTCATCAAGAGTAGTGAATAAAACCTTAGTACCACACATATGCCTAGAACATGCACTATCTAGGTACCATATGTTGTAATTTTGGGCTTTCAATGCAACATGAGCAACAAAACACTTTTCTTGACCTGAATGTCTAGCTAGATCACCCTTTTTGACCCAAACTTTCTTAGATGATAAAGTACTCCTAGTAAGCTTAGTAAGCATATCAGTCAAATGACTAACCTGATTAGACAGAAAGCTAACCTAACTAGGAATGTTCAGATTTTTACGCTCATTCCCTAACCTATAGCATCTAGACTTAGTGTGTCCTAAGGCTCCACAGTGGTGACAGGTGGGAATGAACTTAGGCTCAAAGGTACGTGGCTGAGGGTATCTGGGTATGAAGTTCCTACGTGATTGATGACTCTGTTCTCTCGGAACATTCTTACCCTTATTTGAACTACTAACAGCATTAACTTTCTTAGAGACAGAAACAAAAACAGTCTTAGAAGGTCCAGCAACATGTGTATTACCCTCAACATATCCTAGACCCTTCCTATCTCCTGCAGGCTTATTCATTTCCAAAATATTGTCCAATTTCTTAGTCCCACTTATGAAAGTCCGAAGATGAGCATTAGATTTCACCAATTCACTAGTCAAAGTCTTAATCTTGTCTTCTAACTTCTCATTGACACACTTTAACTCACTGCCACTCTTAAGTGAATTCTGAAGATTACTAGCAAGTTTCTCTTTTTCTCTTTCAAGTTCATCAACCTTTTTGAGTAGGGCTTTATTGACCTTTTTGATTTTAAGACTCTCCTTAAATAAAAGTTGATAAGCTTCTTGTATGTCTATGTCATCCTCTTCCTCATTATTAGAATTATCGTTTGGAAGTTCTTCCTCAACTTTGTCACTCTCCTTATCAGATTCACTCTTAACAGTCGATACAAATGCCATATAGTTTCCTTCGTCCTCACTACTAGAAGATTCCTGTCTATCACTGGTCTCAGATTCATTATCTGTAAGTGAGACAACTAAGGCCCTACCTTTCCCTTTTCTTTGGTTCTTCCTATACCTTGACACTCATGGCACCTAACCAAATGTGATTTATCACTCGACCCTTTATTGTTAAACGTTTCAGTTTTTGCTTTTGTGAATCTGCTAGGAGCTCCACTCTTTTTATCCTGAGGCTTTCTCCTATTCTTGAGAACTTTTTGAAATTTTTTAACAAAGTATGCGATTTCTTCGTCCCTAAGTGACTCAGTATCAGAAGATTCATCTTCTTTGATGGATTTTAGGGCTATGGACTTTCCTTTCCTAGGTTGTGTAATAGTGAGTTCATAAGTTTGCAACGATCCTACCAGTTCTTCAATTTTAACTTCATCTAGGTCCTTACTTTCCTCAGTGGCAGTGACTTTAGGCCTAAATCTCTCGGGCAGGGACCTAAGCACTTTTCTCACAATTTTAGACTCGGGAATTCTCTCACCTAGATTGAAGCTAGAGTTAACAATGTCATTCAATTTAGCATAGAATTCGTCAAACGTTTCATCATCCTTCATTCTCACTTCTTCACACCTAGAAGTTAGCATTTGTAACTTAGAGTTCTTTACCATTTTAGTTCCCTCATGTGTAGTTTCAAGAATGTCCCAAACCTCTTTAGTAATTTCACACATTGACACTCTCCTAAACTCTTCGGGAGACACGGCCATAAACAGGGCATGAAGACCCTTGCTATTCCAATTACACTCAGCTATTTCATCCTTAGTCCAGTGATATGTCGGTAAGGTTAACAGTTCCTGATACAATAGTAGAGGGAGGTTTCCAACCATTTTGCACACTTACCCAAACATGCTCATCTAAAGACTTAAGAAATGCACGCATTCTAACCTTCCAATAGGCATAATTACTTCCGTCAAAATACGGAGGTACAGAAAGTGATTGACTCATCTAGACAACTATGGATCAGGACTCGAGATTTAGCTCTGATACCACTTGAAAAAACAATAGTTCGACCCAACCAATACCTAGAAGGGGGTGAATAGGTGTTTATGCGGAATTAAAACAATTAATTAATTGATGCAACAAGTCGCATCAATTATGCATTGCCTAGATTCATTCACATACTTTATCTACCTAAGTTGAATTACCGGTTGAAAAATAAATAACAGAAAG
>NC_036244.1:336597-337663 GCF_002742605.1 Olea europaea var. sylvestris | reverse complement strand
TGCAAAGTCACCTCGAATTGAGTGCCACATAGTTCGACATGAGCTGGCGGTGGGCCCCGATGGGTTGCCCAAGTGTGCTAACACGTAATAATAGTCCCCCAAGTCCTAGTACAGTCATTTATGTAGTACGAGGACTTTGATAAAGTAAAGCGTAAAGCCCGTAAATTTGAAAGAAATTTGTATACCCCGAATAATAGTCCCCCAAGTTCAAGTATAGATATTTATATCATGGTTGGAGTTAGAGATTTGCTATTGTCTAAGTGATGAGAATGATGAAGCCGAGGTGGTTGGAGAACCGAACCTGCGAGACTTGATGTTTGTATTTTGATGTAGAAGCCAAGGTTGTTGAGAAATCGAACCTGCTAAGCTTGATGGTTGAATTCTGATGAAGAAGCCGATGTGGTTGAGAAACTGAACCTGCAAGGCTTGATGGCTAAATTTTGATGAAGAAGCCGAGGTGGTTGAGAAATCGAACTTGCGAGGCTTGATGGCTGAATTCTAATGAAGAAGCCGAGGTGGTTGAGAAATCGAACCTGTGAAGCTTGATGGCTGAATTTTGATGAAGAAGCTGAGGTGGTTGAGAAACCGAACCTGTGAGGCTTGATGATTGGTTGACAATAATTGTTCCTTGGCAGCTGTGCCAATAATTTGATGTTTTGCGCATATTTTCAAGGAAAAGTGGCTTAACCGTTGCAACCTCCAAGGCGGCTGCTGTCATCGAATTAAAACCGTAATCATGAGGACAATTGGGGTTTCTAGAAGTAGACGCGTTGGAGGAGGTGCGTGGAGGACACGCTTTAATCAGAGACGTAGGTTTGAAAAATCGTTTGAATTCTACGCCTCGGATTTAATTAAGAATGGAGGGTTCAGCTTGAATGGGCTTTGATCAGACGATTGGGGTTTGTCCTGACCCTTTATAAAAGGTGAGAGACCCTCATTTTCTTGGATTTTCTACTCTTTGCAATCGAATTTCTTTCTTCCAAAGCTAAGCTTTCCGATGTCGAAGCTCTGTTCTCTGACTTTTCGACAGCATTTCATTAGCGTAGTAATCCCGTAGGTATTTTTT
>NC_036244.1:276898-333464 GCF_002742605.1 Olea europaea var. sylvestris | reverse complement strand
TTGAGCATCTTTGATCGCCTCTCACCGTTGCCACCCCATTTTTGGTTGGGAACTTCATGCATAGGTGGTGGATGGAGGTGACAGCTCCCAATTCTTTCAGGGCCGGCCTACCTAATACTTTCTGGTACGCCGATCGGCTATCAACAATGAGGAATTCTATGAAATTCATCGTGGTTTGGAGAGATTCTCCCATCTCTACTGGGAGTGTGATTTTTCCTCTCGAAGTAATGCTGTCTCTGGTAAATTCGTACAAAGGAGTGGTGGTGGATGTTAACTCATGATCCAGTATCATCTTGTCAAAGGTGGATCCAAATAGAATGTTGACAGAGCTTCCATTGTCAACAAACATTCGTTTGAGCCCATTCCGTGCTATGACCGCTCTTACCACAAGTGTATCGTAGTGGGGATAGTGAACCCCTTCAGTGTCCTCCTGGTTGAAGACAATAGGTGGAACATGATCTCTTCGAGAGCTATGGCCCATAATGTAACTGGCAAGCGGGGGGCGCTTGGCCTCATAGGCATAATTCCTTTTGGCGTTCCTCGTTTCACCACCTACATAAGGGCCGCCAAAAATGGTGTTCACCTCATGGATAGGAGCCTCATCCTGAGTTTGTCAATTTCTTCGGTGTCTGCGCCTTCCTTGGGCCTCTCTGTTTCGCGCTCCCTCTGTCATGGAGAGACATCCCTTTGACGTGGAGCGGCCTCTTCACACCCAGGTTGGTTATCGTACCTTAGCGCGGGCCTGTTCGCCTGGGACGAATTATTTCTGTCCCTAGGGGGTTCTTGTTGAGAGCGGTGAGCATAGTCTCGGCAGTTCGCTGTGTCTTGTCCATAGGACCAGTGATATACACAGTATCCAGGCAGGTTTTGATTTGACCTATTTCTAGGCCCTGAACCCCGACCTCGACCTCGACCTCTTCCCCTACGGGATCCTTGCAGAGTTCCCATTTGTTGGGTGTTGGCGATGGGGTTGATATCCTTATATGCCAATGTAGGAACGACGTTAAGAGTGGTGGTGGCCAGTGCTTGCCCAGAACTCTCATTGCCAGCTTGGTTCATCTGGTATTCCATCAAGTGGAAGGTCGGCTCTCTAGCACGTTGCCTTTGAGGAGGTAGGAGGCCTCTAGTCACTCTATCCCTATGCTCAATCAATTCTTCATTAATGATTTCCCGTCTCATCATCTTGAGTAGGGTGTCATAGGTGGTGGGATCTTGAATTTGCACATCCCTCCAAAACAGGGCGTTCATGTTCAGACCTCCTCTCAGTGCAGATAATGCCTCACGGTCGGTGACTTGCACATAATACGTCATCTCATCGGTGAAACGTGATAGAAAGCTCTTTAGGGACTTCCCATGTGCCTGTCTCATGTCTTGGAGACGTTGGATGGGGGCTTTTCCCTCTTTGCTCACAACAAACCTCTTCAGAAAGGTCTTCTTGAATTCGGGCCAACTTCTTATACTCCTAGGTGGTAACCTACTATACCAAATTTTAGTCGCTCCGCTGAGTGTTAATTGGAAAGCTCTGCATTTCACAGCTGGGGTGGTGCATCTAAGGCTCATATGAGTATCATACTTGTTATTTTTGGCATAACATAGTGGCTTGGGACCTAGACGTTCCTTAGTTTCCTTGAGAATGGCAAATTTTCATTATCATCGTCCAAGTCACAGGACCTTGCTACTCATCAGAATCGTTTTCTTCAGCCTCATATCTCGATGGTTGGTGAGAGGTTTTGGGGCGATTCCTAACCTCTTCCTCCCTCCTTTGGTGCCTATTTCTAGGCGGAGCAACACAGGGGGCATTTTCATGCCTTTCCTCCGGCTGTTAATGCATTGGAGGTGGAGGCAGTGGCCTTGTCCAAGGCTCATAATGCTGCTGTTGTCTGAGCCTCGATTCCACAGGACTGATTCTATCAAATACACTACCTGACCTCCTATGTCTTTACTCTTGCTCATGCGGAGGTGGGAAGTTATCATGGTGAAAGGAGGCCTCGGTGGGTCAGCCGGAAGCATAGTTGGAGGAAACGTCAACTTCCACCTCCCTTTCAAATGGGCTTACACCTCGGCTGTAGTCCGACGAGGTAGCCCTATGGCTTTGAACTTCGTCTTCTTGTTGGTATTGCCCTTGAGGGACGTATGGAGGAATAGGGAAGCCTCTCTGGCCCTGCATTTGGGCCATAAGTTCCCTCATAGCCAGGTTTTAGCTAGTAATGTCCCTCATATAAGCTGTCATGGCGGCCATTTCTCTTGACAGTTGGACTGTCGCACGCATTCCACCTCTTTGGTGATTATGATTGGGTCTATGCGACGTCCCGGGGCTCTGCCTTTCTGATTGAACTTAAATAGCAATCTATTGAGCATCTTTGATCGCCTCTCACCGTTGCCACCCCATTTTTGGTTGGGAACTTCATGCATAGGTGGTGGATGGAGGTGACAGCTCCCAATTCTTTCAGGGCCGGCCTACCTAATACTTTCTGGTACGCCGATCGGCTATCAACAATGAGGAATTCTATGAAATTCATCGTGGTTTGGAGAGATTCTCCCATCTCTACTGGGAGTGTGATTTTTCCTCTCGAAGTAATGCTGTCTCTGGTAAATTCGTACAAAGGAGTGGTGGTGGATGTTAACTCATGATCCAGTATCATCTTGTCAAAGGTGGATCCAAATAGAATGTTGACAGAGCTTCCATTGTCAACAAACATTCGTTTGAGCCCATTCCGTGCTATGACCGCTCTTACCACAAGTGTATCGTAGTGGGGATAGTGAACCCCTTCAGTGTCCTCCTGGTTGAAGACAATAGGTGGAACATGATCTCTTCGAGAGCTATGGCCCATAATGTAACTGGCAAGCGGGGGGCGCTTGGCCTCATGGGCATAATTCCTTTTGGCGTTCCTCGTTTCACCACCTACATAAGGGCCGCCAAAAATGGTGTTCACCTCATGGATAGGAGCCTCATCCTGAGTTTGTCAATTTCTTCGGTGTCTGCGCCTTCCTTGGGCCTCTCTGTTTCGCGCTCCCTCTGTCATGGAGAGACATCCCTTTGACGTGGAGCGGCCTCTTCACACCCAGGTTGGTTATCGTACCTTAGCGCGGGCCTGTTCGCCTGGGACGAATTATTTCTGTCCCTAGGGGGTTCTTGTTGAGAGCGGTGAGCATAGTCTCGGCAGTTCGCTGTGTCTTGTCCATAGGACCAGTGATATACACAGTATCCAGGCAGGTTTTGATTTGACCTATTTCTAGGCCCTGAACCCCGACCTCGACCTCGACCTCTTCCCCTACGGGATCCTTGCAGAGTTCCCATTTGTTGGGTGTTGGCGATGGGGTTGATATCCTTATATGCCAATGTAGGAACGACGTTAAGAGTGGTGGTGGCCAGTGCTTGCCCAGAACTCTCATTGCCAGCTTGGTTCATCTGGTATTCCATCAAGTGGAAGGTCGGCTCTCTAGCACGTTGCCTTTGAGGAGGTAGGAGGCCTCTAGTCACTCTATCCCTATGCTCAATCAATTCTTCATTAATGATTTCCCGTCTCATCATCTTGAGTAGGGTGTCATAGGTGGTGGGATCTTGAATTTGCACATCCCTCCAAAACAGGGCGTTCATGTTCAGACCTCCTCTCAGTGCAGATAATGCCTCACGGTCGGTGACTTGCACATAATACGTCATCTCATCGGTGAAACGTGATAGAAAGCTCTTTAGGGACTTCCCATGTGCCTGTCTCATGTCTTGGAGACGTTGGATGGGGGCTTTTCCCTCTTTGCTCACAACAAACCTCTTCAGAAAGGTCTTCTTGAATTCGGGCCAACTTCTTATACTCCTAGGTGGTAACCTACTATACCAAATTTTAGTCGCTCCGCTGAGTGTTAATTGGAAAGCTCTGCATTTCACAGCTGGGGTGGTGCATCTAAGGCTCATATGAGTATCATACTTGTTATTTTTGGCATAACATAGTGGCTTGGGACCTAGACGTTCCTTAGTTTCCTTGAGAATGGCAAATTTTCATTATCATCGTCCAAGTCACAGGACCTTGCTACTCATCAGAATCGTTTTCTTCAGCCTCATATCTCGATGGTTGGTGAGAGGTTTTGGGGCGATTCCTAACCTCTTCCTCCCTCCTTTGGTGCCTATTTCTAGGCGGAGCAACACAGGGGGCATTTTCATGCCTTTCCTCCGGCTGTTAATGCATTGGAGGTGGAGGCAGTGGCCTTGTCCAAGGCTCATAATGCTGCTGTTGTCTGAGCCTCGATTCCACAGGACTGATTCTATCAAATACACTACCTGACCTCCTATGTCTTTACTCTTGCTCATGCGGAGGTGGGAAGTTATCATGGTGAAAGGAGGCCTCGGTGGGTCAGCCGGAAGCATAGTTGGAGGAAACGTCAACTTCCACCTCCCTTTCAAATGGGCTTACACCTCGGCTGTAGTCCGACGAGGTAGCCCTATGGCTTTGAACTTCGTCTTCTTGTTGGTATTGCCCTTGAGGGATGTATGGAGGAATAGGGAAGCCTCTCTGGCCCTGCATTTGGGCCATAAGTTCCCTCATAGCCAGGTTTTAGCTAGTAATGTCCCTCATATAAGCTGTCATGGCGGCCATTTCTCTTGACAGTTGGACTGTCGCACGCATTCCACCTCTTTGGTGATTATGATTGGGTCTATGCCGAGCTGTCGGGGCTGTTGCTTGAGGAGGTGCGTTAGCATTTTCTCTTACCCTCCTGGGGGGTGTATCTTCGTTCGAACTCATTTTCCTTGTGTCTTACTCTTCAAATTTTTGTTAAGTCATGGGGTTTCCTCTTGTTCTTTTTCAAGAACAAATCCTTTTTTAAGGGGGATGCCCAAATATTCCTTTTTGAACATGCTTTCACCACAAAGTTTTTCGTGGTTATGGTATGGTTTTCCACAGATGGCACCAATCTGTTGACCCCAGAATATGTTTCCAACAGATGTCGGACCCACCCGTGCACACGTGAGCAAAAGTCCAACACGCTAAGACACGTGGACGGCCTAGAACGGACAAATCAAGGGCGTGGGAGTAGTTCAACGGTGCGGGACGAGAACATTCAGAATCCGACGAGATGTTCGTTAACCGATTGTACAATAATTACCAATCGATGTTTGTAAATGTATATCTAAATATGTACGAACTCGTTTGTGATGCATGATAATAAGAAAGAGAGAGTTGAGCAAAGTATGGTTTTTTGTATTCATTCTTGCATTAGCCTTTGTATGGGGTACATGGGGGAGTATTTATAGTGTCACAAGTTAGATCGTGACCTTTGGTTCAGGGTACACGTGGCCTCATCCGATTAGTTTGCATGTCAAATTGTAGGCTGATTAGCCGCACCTAGCCTGTTGTACATTTATTGGTTGGCAGAGCCGCCTCTACTAGTGACAAGACTTAACAAATACACTCATGACAAATGTCCTATCAATCATTCAAGTAAGATCTTCGCGCAGAAGATCTCTTGGGAGAGGTGTCTATGGAAGATGTTGCTTTGTGCTTCGAATGCTGTCACCTCGGCTAGGGAGCTTCGGTAACACAGGGCCTCGTCCATCTTCAAAGGGCCTCGACATATGGGTTTCGGAGTTCCTCATGAGGCAAGGATCAATGGGCCTCGGTTATGCAAAGTCACCTCAGATTGAGTGCCACGTGGTTCAACATGAGCTGGCGGTGAGCTTCGGTGGGTTGCCCAAGTGTGCTAACACGTAGCAGTAGTGGTGGTGGTATTAGCTAGAAGAAGAGATAACAATGGTTGAAACTCTCAAGAATTCACCAAAAACGCTATCTGCCTTTCATTCTCTCCCCCATCTATCTCTATTTCTAAGTTCACATTCATACACACACCATACAGAACACGACTGGGAGATGGATACATATAATGGATTGGTTTAGGTCACCAACTTGGGCTTTACTTATCCTTATATGGACCAAGTTAAAGTGGGCTAAGGATAATGCCAAACAAATAGGCTAACAAGTAATCCAAACCCATAATCTAATAAACCAACTGCTAGTTGGACTAACCAAAAGTGTATGTTGTTTTCGAATCGAGTCAAGTCTATGGTGTCAATAAAATACTTGATATCATTTTATCATCATTGCGCAAATTTATTGGGTATTAAACCCCAACATGGTGAGCATTTAATGTGCGAGGGTCGAGATAAAATGAGAGAGAGGAGGGGCAACCGAATTGGGAAAAAATTGAGAGAGATTTTTACCATTGTTGTCTCTTATTTTTCTTCACACTCTTGCTAATACCATCACCATCCTTCTTCTTTGGGTGGTTGTGGTGTTCACTTAATGGTTTTTGTAATCCAAAATCTAGATCTCTCAAAGCTTCTGAACAATAGTAAATACAGTTTTTAGAATGTTTAATGCTAATTTTAAATCAAATAACATACAAATTAATGTTTTCCAGTTGAAGACCTAGTATGAAGCACATTTGGAGCTAGTTGGTACTACCATGCACATCTCAAATGACGTGATGAAAGATATATGTTCTTTTATTGTTCGACAGGAAAAAGTGATGCTAGATCGAGGAAATGGTGCTAGTTTGAGCCAAGTACAGGAAGAATTCCAAAATTTTCAATTCATGCCCATTCTCGATGTCGAGCTGCTATCTAAAAATGTTCGAATGTGTGACAGGCTAGCAGCTTTCATCTCTATTGTTGATAGTAATGAAGGTCCACAATCTTTTGATACACAAATGTTTATTGAGCAAATCAAACATAAAGAGAGCCATGATGAATTTACACCTATAAATGCAAATGAAACTTCTAGATCAAGAGCAAGTGGTAGGAGAATTGGTAAGATATAAGCACATTGAAGCATTCTTTGAAATTTTTGAAGTCAGCCAAAATCTTAGAGTATAGAGTGCATGGTGATTTTAAGGCTGTTTTTGATTTGCAGTGTTGATAATGGTTTTGTTGTCACTAAACTAGATGATGGTGACATAGAATTTTGTATGTAGTTGATAGGTTCTTGCCTGATATGGTTGTTAAACTATAGATTCTGGCTGTTGATGCAGAGGAATAGTAGTTGGAACTAGTTAATGCACTAATTTGTGGGATTGAACACTGATATTGTAATGTGGCTACAGGATGATGTCTATGGAGTTACTGGAATTGTACATTGTAAAAATAGGGAAATTGTATTGATATAAATTGGAATGAAAGGCATGAAATTAAAAATAATCCAAGGCATTCAAGAGGCCTTGATCTCTCCCCATTTTTCTAAATAGAATTCACTAAATGAATCCTCCCCCATTACCCCTATCACATTTATAGACATTTTATTATAGTCCTATTACCCTTTTGTCCCTTTGCTGACTAAGTGGAATATTCTAGAATATTAGATGACTTGGCAATCTTCATATTGGTTGTATCATTGCAAACCAATTGGAGATCTATCATTACTCGTCACTTCGAAATCCACCTTGTCCTCAATGTGGAAGTTGTTGTGGCTTGCTTTCTTCATCATACACCCACACCATTTCCTTTGCAATGCCCATCATGATCCGAGAAGAAAAGGGATATTTCAACCCAAAAAAATTGTTAGACCCATTAATTATAAATAATATCTTGTCCATTAAAATCCCATAACCGAATGCAACACATCTTTGGTTTTCCAAAAATGGAACCAGCCAATCAAAACACCATAGTGGGTAGTACCATAATTGATGGTACGGTAATTGATCGGCATCACGACCTCTTCTTGTGCAATCTGCCTTTTTTCTCTTTTGTGCCATTTCGGACATCGAACTAATTATGAATCCTAACTTATCACCAACCTCTTCACTATTGTTGGTGTTAAAAAATTCTTCCTTATCTCTATAAGGGTTTTGATCTGAAGACCACTTTTCATTGTTGGACCTACCACTGCCATCGAAGCAGATTTCTAATTGTTCGTAGTGGTTTGAAGGGCTTGGTACGTTGTTAGGTAAGAAAAGTAACGAAGGCTGGAATGAATATTTATGCTGGAAGTGTTGGAGATAACACTTGTGCTGCAAAAGTTGTTTTTAATTTGATATGGGCCAGAATCAGGTCGAGCCTTTTTTAGAAGTTGTTTTTGGCCCTCTATCATTTGGGCTAAATCTCTATTTTAGCCCAAACATTGCTGCAACATTTTGACTTCAACCCTAACCCACGATTGCAGCCTATAGCTAAGATTTCCTTCCAAAACAAAATTGGGGTTTCCTCTGTCGGCATTTTTCTTCTTTGATTGTGATAGAAATTTTAGAATCGATCCTCACTTCAAATGGTCTCTGGTGTTCCCTAAGATGCTGGTTGCCTGTAGTTAGTCTGATTTTCTCTAGTTTGGGTAGAGTTTCACAATTGATGAAATCCGCAAACACACCCTTTGAAGTCACATGTAATGGTGCTAATACGATTTCAAATAATTTCTCCAGTTTATGGTTGTGCATCTCTATCTCCCTTGCTTCCACATAGTGGTTCCAGTTAGTTATAATTGACCCAATTTCTCCAATTGTAGCGGAGTTTCAGAAATAATGGTTGGTTCAGACAAAATGACTGTGACCTTCTTTTCTTCTGTGTTCTGGCATGTTTCCATTGTGATTCCTCCATAATTGACTTCCTTTTATCCGTCCATGTTCATGCCTACCTCAGCAAACTTGTTTGGAATTTTAGAAGCACAGGTACATCTGATAAGTTATTTGACTGTCATCCCCTGTTTCAATTCTCCCCAAGTTTGCACAGGTTGACGACGATCTAACCATTGAAACCACTCCCAAGCTTTACCGTCCAAACATGCCATAGTAGCTTCCACCTTTTCCCTCTATGACAATTGATTCCTTGCGAAAATGTACTCCGCTTAGAATATTGATATTTTTAGTTGGCTTAGCGAATCTAGTCCTGAATCCTATGCTTGATATCCTCCTTTCCGTTGCAACATCATGTGGTCAATTCGATTCAATAATGAGCTCTATTTTTCCTTCCATTCCTTGCTGAATTTTGTTTTCATTTGCCATAGAATCAGTGCTCTGATACCAATTTGATAAGTTCCTGGCTAATATGTTGTTAAACTACTGATTCTAGCTTCTGATGCAGAGAAATAATAGTTGGAACTGGTTGATACACTAATTTGTGGGATTGCAAACTAAATTGTAATGTGACTGCAAGATGATGTCTATGGAGTTAATGGAATTGTAAATTGTAAAAATAGAGGAATTGTATTGATATAAACTGGAATGAAAGGCATAAAATTAAAAATAATCTAGGGCATTCGAGAGGCCTTGATCTCTCCTCACCTTTCTAAACAAAATTCACTGAATGAATCATTTCCCTATTCCCTCTATCACATTTATAGACATTTTATTATATTCCTATTTCCCTTTTGCCCATTTGAAGACAAAGTGGAATATTCTAGAGTGTTGGAAGAATAGGCGGCTTTTATATTGGTTGTATCCTTGCAAACCGATTGGAGATCTATCATTATTAAATTGATAAAACCGCATGATGTTGCAACGAGGAGGAGGAGATTAAGCAATGGATTTGGGATTGGATTTGCCATGCCGATAAAAAATATCAATATTCTATGATGGTGATTCAGATTGGTGGCTTGGGAAAGCAGATGAAATTTTCACAAGGAATCAATTGTCGGAAAGGGAAAGGTGGAAGCCGCTACAACATGTTTGGACGGTGAAGCTTGGGAGTTGTTTCAATGGTTAGATCGTCGTCAACCTATGCAAACTTGGGGAGAATTGAAAGAGGTAATGACAGACAAATTTTTTACCGTCCATGGGAGAGAACTCACCAGACATACATTTACTTCTAAAATTCCAAACAAGCTTGCTAAGGCAGGCATGGACATGAAAGGATCAAAGGAAGTTAGTTATGGAGGAATCACAATGGGAACATGCCAGAACACAGAGAAAAAGAAGGTCGTAGTCACTTCATCTGGACTAACCATTACTTCTGAAACTCCGCTCTAATTGGAGAAAATTAGGTCAATTGCGCCTAACTAAAACCATCATGTGGAACGGGTAAGATGGAGATACAAAACCACAAACTAGACAAATTATGTCAAATCGTATTAGTACCATTACCGACGACTTTAGAAGGAGTGTTTAAGGAAAATTTCAACAATTGTGAAACTCTACACAAGCTAGAGTAAATCGGATCAACCACATGTAGCCAGCATTTTAGGAATACTAGAGATTGTTCGAAGTCAGGATCGATTCTGAAATTCCTACCACAATCAAAGAAATAGCTAGCATGGTCGATGGAAACAATCGTGAGAAAAATGCCGATAGCTGCAACATTTTGACTTCAACCCTAACCCACGATTGCAGCCTATAGCTAAGATTTCCTTCCAAAACAAAATTGGGGTTTCCTCTGTCGGCATTTTTCTTCTTTGATTGTGATAGAAATTTTAGAATCGATCCTCACTTCAAATGGTCTCTGGTGTTCCCTAAGATGCTGGTTGCCTGTAGTTAGTCTGATTTTCTCTAGTTTGGGTAGAGTTTCACAATTGATGAAATCCGCAAACACACCCTTTGAAGTCACATGTAATGGTGCTAATACGATTTCAAATAATTTCTCCAGTTTATGGTTGTGCATCTCTATCTCCCTTGCTTCCACATAGTGGTTCCAGTTAGTTATAATTGACCCAATTTCTCCAATTGTAGCGGAGTTTCAGAAATAATGGTTGGTTCAGACAAAATGACTGTGACCTTCTTTTCTTCTGTGTTCTGGCATGTTTCCATTGTGATTCCTCCATAATTGACTTCCTTTTATCCGTCCATGTTCATGCCTACCTCAGCGAACTTGTTTGGAATTTTAGAAGCACAGGTACATCTGATAAGTTATTTGACTGTCATCCCCTGTTTCAATTCTCCCCAAGTTTGCACAGGTTGATGACGATCTAACCATTGAAACCACTCCCAAGCTTTACCGTCCAAACATGCCATAGTAGCTTCCACCTTTTCCCTCTATGACAATTGATTCCTTGCGAAAATGTACTCCGCTTAGAATATTGATATTTTTAGTTGGCTTAGCGAATCTAGTCCTGAATCCTATGCTTGATATCCTCCTTTCCGTTGCAACATCATGTGGTCAATTCGATTCAATAATGAGCTCTATTTTTCCTTCCATTCCTTGCTGAATTTTGTTTTCATTTGCCATAGAATCAGTGCTCTGATACCAATTTGATAAGTTCCTGGCTAATATGTTGTTAAACTACTGATTCTAGCTTCTGATGCAGAGAAATAATAGTTGGAACTGGTTGATACACTAATTTGTGGGATTGCAAACTAAATTGTAATGTGACTGCAAGATGATGTCTATGGAGTTAATGGAATTGTAAATTGTAAAAATAGAGGAATTGTATTGATATAAACTGGAATGAAAGGCATAAAATTAAAAATAATCTAGGGCATTCGAGAGGCCTTGATCTCTCCTCACCTTTCTAAACAAAATTCACTGAATGAATCATTTCCCTATTCCCTCTATCACATTTATAGACATTTTATTATATTCCTATTTCCCTTTTGCCCATTTGAAGACAAAGTGGAATATTCTAGAGTGTTGGAAGAATAGGCGGCTTTTATATTGGTTGTATCCTTGCAAACCGATTGGAGATCTATCATTATTAAATTGATAAAACCGCATGATGTTGCAACGAGGAGGAGGAGATTAAGCAATGGATTTGGGATTGGATTTGCCATGCCGATAAAAAATATCAATATTCTATGATGGTGATTCAGATTGGTGGCTTGGGAAAGCAGATGAAATTTTCACAAGGAATCAATTGTCGGAAAGGGAAAGGTGGAAGCCGCTACAACATGTTTGGACGGTGAAGCTTGGGAGTTGTTTCAATGGTTAGATCGTCGTCAACCTATGCAAACTTGGGGAGAATTGAAAGAGGTAATGACAGACAAATTTTTTACCGTCCATGGGAGAGAACTCACCAGACATACATTTACTTCTAAAATTCCAAACAAGCTTGCTAAGGCAGGCATGGACATGAAAGGATCAAAGGAAGTTAGTTATGGAGGAATCACAATGGGAACATGCCAGAACACAGAGAAAAAGAAGGTCGTAGTCACTTCATCTGGACTAACCATTACTTCTGAAACTCCGCTCTAATTGGAGAAAATTAGGTCAATTGCGCCTAACTAAAACCATCATGTGGAACGGGTAAGATGGAGATACAAAACCACAAACTAGACAAATTATGTCAAATCGTATTAGTACCATTACCGACGACTTTAGAAGGAGTGTTTAAGGAAAATTTCAACAATTGTGAAACTCTACACAAGCTAGAGTAAATCGGATCAACCACATGTAGCCAGCATTTTAGGAATACTAGAGATTGTTCGAAGTCAGGATCGATTCTGAAATTCCTACCACAATCAAAGAAATAGCTAGCATGGTCGATGGAAACAATCGTGAGAAAAATGCCGATAGGAGAAACCCCGGATTGGTTTTGGAAGGAAATCTCAGCCATGCGCTACAACCGTAGGTTGGGGTTGAAGTCAAAATGTGGCAGCAATGTTTGGACCAAAATAAAGATTTAGACCAAATGATAGAGGACCAAAAACAACCTCTAAAAAAAGCTCAACTTATTCTGGCCCATATGAAATTAAAAGCAATTTTTACAACCCAAATGTTATCTCCAACACTTCCAGTACAAATATTCATTCCAGCCCTCTTTACTTCTCTTACCTGATAGTGTACCAAGCCCCTCAAACCACTACGAACACTCAATGGTAGGTCTGATAGTGAAAAGTGTTCTTCGGATCAAAATCCTTATAGAGGATAAGGAAGAATTTTTTAACACTGACAATAGTGTAGAGGTTGGTGAAAAGTTGGGATTCATAATTAATTTGGTGTCTAAAATGGCGTAAAAGACAAAAAAGGCAGATTGCACAAGAAGAGGTCACGATGTTGATAAATTACCGTACCATCAATTATTGTACTACCCACCCTGGTGTTTCGATTGGTTGGGTTCCATTTTTGAAAAACCTAGGTTGTGGTGCAATCGATTATGGGATTTTAATGGACAAGATACTACTTGTAGTTAATGGCTCTACCAATTTTTTTGGGTTGAAATATCCCTTTTTTTCTGCTCATGCATGATGTGCATTGCAAAGGAAATGATGTGGGTGTATGACGAAGGAAGCAAGCCACAATAATTTCCACCTTGAGGATAGTGTGGATTTTGAGGCAACGGGTAATGATAGATCTCCAATTGATTTTCAAGGATACAACCAATATGAAGGTCGCCTAGTCATCTAATATTCTAGAATATTCCATATAATCAGCAAAGGGGCAAAAGTGTAATAGGAATATAATAAAATGTCTATAAATGTGATAAGGGGGATGTGGGAAGGATTCATTCTGTGAATTCTTTTCAGAAAAGTGGGAAGAGATCAAGGTCTCTCAAATGCCTTGGATTATGTTTAATTTCATGCCTTTCATTTCAGTTTATATCAATACAATTCCTCTATTTTTACAATATACAATTCCAGTAACTCCATAGACATCATCTTGCAGTCACATTATAATTTCAGTGTTCAATCCCACAACTTAGTGTAGCAACCAGTTTCAGCTACTATTAATCTACATTAGCAGCCAAAATCTGCTGTTTAGCGACTATATCAGCCAGAAACCTATCAAATTGTATTAGATCATTGATCCTAGGGCCAATAGAAGTAAATTTCAGTAAAAAATTGGAAGAGAGATGGAGCTCAATCTTCAATCAGTTGGAGCAGCTGATAATGCGAAAGGATGGACACCAAGACAAGGATTCGGGGCTGGATGTGCAAGGTAGACTAAAAATAGCAATATTCTATGGTAAAAACATAGAATGGTGGGTTTGGAAGGCGAAAATGATTTTCTTTAGAAATCAGTTATCAAAAGTAGAGAAAATAGAGACTGTCACACCATGTTTTGGCGTCAAAACATAGAATTCGTTTCAGCATGTCGATCGACAAAGGCCTGTGAAAACTTGGGAAGAATTGAAGAGTTTGATGTTGGATCAATTTCATATAAAGATGATTTACATTGATGAAGAATTTTCAGAGTGGAAGTATAGGGAATTAGGGAAGAAATGGGATGAAAGACGCAGGAAAGATCGGAAAATGGAAAGGTAAAAATTATAGAGAAGGACTCCATAGTAGAGGAATTTTCGGCATATAAATGTTTGGATCTGAAGCAGCATCCACAAAAATAGACAGATTCCATTATTGGAGTGTTAGAGTTTGTTCCAATTGTTACATCAACATCTGAAAGCTTAGACAATGGCAGTCTTAGTACCTATCAATTGGGGTTAGAGGGGCGTATGCATCGTAAGGAGGCCAGGAGATTGGAAAATCGAACTCAACTCCTGTTCGATTTTGAGGGTGATGATTGGACCTACTACTTTTTTTTAGAGAGAAAGGGACTACTCTGGAGATCGCGGTGGTGCTACTACTAATGATTCATGAAGAGGTGTTGGAGAGCAATTGCGTGTAATGGGAACCACAAGGACTGGACCATATTCAACCACAAGCATTAACCAGGTTACCACCATAAGGACTAGGCCATATCCAACCACAGGGACTGGGCATTATTAGGGGGCAAGCCCAAAGGCTGGAAGACAGAAATGAGTTGTTGAATCAAGCCCAAAATAGGGTTTGGCCCAATTTGGATAAAAGCCCAGGATATTATGATTATGTCGTCCACCTTCTTTCTTCAATTAACAAATCAATTCCTCAAATCACCAAGTCCACTCCACTAGAAATTGTACTCCCAAATCTTTACAAATGGCTAACTGATGTATATCTTCAATTGAAGTACAAGCTAGGCTATTTTTAGAGGGGAAAGAAAACTTCTATTAGGCGTCAAAGTAAGCACAATGAGTTGTAGGTTTTAATCATCAATAAAGAAATCGATGGCTGCGATATGGATGTTGACGAAGGTTAAAGAGGCAGGCTAGGAAGTGATGGGATGGGAGAATTTGTGAATCCTTTTCCAAATACGGTAGCAAACTTGATTGCATCGATGACCATGAAAGTAGAAAGGGGAGTAACGCAATAAGAGGTTGTGGTGATAATCAAGTATGGGGTTAAACACAAATTTAATTCGATGTTGACACTAGTGACGCTAATTTTAATTCAACTTCAAATGGTTTTCAGTATTCTCAAAGATGTTAGCCGCCTGTAATTGATTTGATTTCCTCCAACTTGTTTAGAGTTTCACAATTGTTGAAATTCCCCTCAAACACCCCATTTGAAGTCATCGGTAATGGTGCTGATAAGATTTCAAATAATTTGTCCAGTTTATGGTTGTGCATCTCTATCTTACTTGGTTTCACACGATGGTTCTAGTTAGATGTAATTGATCCGATTTTCTTCAATTGTAGCGGAGTTTCAGAAATAATGGTTGGTTCAGACGAAGTGACTGCGACCTCATTTTCCTCCGTGTTCTAGCATGTGCCCATTGTTTGGAATTTTAGAAGCAAAGGTATGTCCGACGAGTTCTCTCCTATGGACGGCCGAAAATTTAACTGTTATTCCCTCTTTCAATTCACCATCTAAACATGTCGTAGTGGCTTCCACCTTTTCCCTCCACAACAATTGATTCCTTGTGAAAATTTACTATGCTTTCCCTAGCTACCAATCTGGATCATCATCATAGAATATTGATATTTTTAGTCGGCATAGAGAATCAAATCCTAAATCCTTTGCTTGATCTCCTCCTTCTCGTTGCAACATCATACAGTCAAATTGATTCAATAACAAGCTCCATTTTGAAAGCCCAAGAACAACTAACCAAGAGGGAAGTAAATTGGTTATTTGATACTTTAAAGCTCTAGAATTCTTGTTATGATTGTGGTGAAAAGTTGGGTATTTATAACCATCAAATGGTCAAAAAATTTTGTCAATCCAAAAATGGGATCCGGACGTCCGGATGGGCAGAAAATCTACCCCTCCGAATTTTTCCTTTGTAAATTTTTTTATATAGATACTTGAAGGACTTTCTCATTTACTTTGTATAGATAAGTATTTTTGTAAATATTTAAACTTGAAAAATGAAATACTTATCTTTTGAAAATCAAAAAAGTGTTGTGCATAAAAATCATTTTGAGCTATAGTCGATGTGGGAAATTGAAGAATTGTACCTTTACATTGTATCTATATCTAATGTATTCAATTTCTTCTTCCCAATGATTTTTGCACAAAAGCTCGATTTAATTCTCTTCGTTCCAAACTTTTCTTGTGGATTGATCATTTGGCACCGAGGTAGTTCGTCTATATGCAAGAATCTTGACTTCGATTCTTGTGTTTTCATTCTTCGTTAATTCCACAATAATCACTAACAACACTTAAATTCAATTTGTTAGAATTAAACGCAATTTGTTTGTGATAATCAAAACAAGAAGTCAAACATTAGGACAACAATTTTTCCCTTTTTGATTATGACAAACAAGTGATTTGCAATATAAGTATTAAACAAATTGAATTGGCGCAAACAAAAATATTGAAAATTGCAAGTAATGTTCCCCCTATCTGTTTTACTTAAATTTCCTTTATTGACATGCGTATAAAAATTTATTACTTTCCCCTTACAATATTCCCCCTATTCTACATATTCATCTACTTATCTTCTCCTTTTTGTCATAAGCAAAAATAAAAACATAAGTAGCAGACATGGAGAAGGTCAACCATTTAAGTCAACCATATCTGCTGCATTGCAAGCTGTCGATCATGGATAGCAGTCTACTAAGCCTGAATATGGCGTAGTAGGCTACCCATGCTATCGACCGTCGAGTTAAGTGAATCAATCTGCCCATGACTAAGATTATACTGCTCCTAGGTGAATGCAGAATGACTTCTTGAAGGATGAGATGTACTAGAGCCTAGAATACCGAGTGCGGGCACTTCATCAGGCTCGGTCTCGGGTTGTTCGTCTTCAAATGGAAGAGTAGATGGACTGGAGGTAGGATCGAACCCTTTCGTGTGAGCCACCCATTACCCGTGTTTCTTTATTAGCTTCATCATTTTTAGTGTTTGGATGTTGATATTATCGGCAGGGTGTAATGCAATAAAATCTTTCCCGTCAAGTGAAACTTTAAAGTGTTCGAAAAATTTTGTAAGAAGCATCTCGTAACGTAAAGCTTTAGTGTGATGTGATGCATGCACGAGTTTCATAAGTCCCATGACAATAGTAGAAAAATCAATGCGATGCCCAACAACAATTGGGTCCATAATAAAGAGATAGAAGTGATTGACTTCGTCTCGGTGTCTTTTTCGGGGAAAATGATATGGGCAATTATATTTTGCAAAACTTTGCATGGGAAAGTTAATTGATTTGTGCTTAATTTCGTGATATTCTCTAAGTCCTTCCTGGTGACTCTTCAACAAGTCTCGGAAAGATCGTAATCTTCCATGGTTGGTGGAGATTTATGTACAAATACTTCCAAGTCATGAATCTCAAGTTCGAGACTTTCACGAATCAATGCTTTTGAAATCCTAATGTGTACATTTTTAAGTAAACATGTAATCTCGTCAGAACGAGGTGCAACTTGCATTTTTTTGATAAAATTCTTTTATAGGACGTGGGTATGCATGTTCTTCCACAGTAGCGATAGTTACCCACCCCATGTTTTCAAAATATTCCTCAATGTGAAATGCGGGAGCTTCAATTGTAAAATCTGTACAGGGAGTTGGTCGTCTCTCAGTTCTTTTCACTCTTTTACCTCTTTGAGATCTCGACTTTGTTGATAATTTAAGATATCCCAAAAGATTCAAAAAGCCCCAAAATGGGAAGATTAGGGCTTGATTTTTGTAGCCCTAATACGGAATGAAGATGTGAAAATTGAGAAGAGTGTGATGTCGGTTATGAAATCTTATACCAAATGTGAAGAAATGATGCGAAAATTTAAAGAAAATTGAGGCGAGTTGTCGGAGATTTGGAAATTTTGGATTTGAGCAAAAACAAATTTCTTTGAAAGGTAAAAAGGGATTTTGGACCTCTAATTATGTGAAAACCAAAGATTTGATGTTGTTAGGTGATGGAATGTGAGACGAGGAGCTTTGAGAGGAGAGAAAATGGAGAAAAGAGGGAAAAAGATGAGGAGGAAGACCTCTAGTTCGTGTTTTGAAGAACGCGAACCGCCACTAATCCAGACATTCGGATTAACATCCCGACGTCCGGATTGACAGTGTTCAAAATACACTATCAATCCGGACGATTCAGTCCAGACAGTCCCACTCGAATATGATACGTCCGGATGCCCCCCTTTTTTATACTGAATTTTCATCAATAATTCCTAAACCTCTTTGAATAGATGAGAAATGATCATGTGCGAGAGGTTAGGTGAAAATGTCAGCCAATTGGTCCTCGGTCTTTATAAATTCTAATTCAATATCTCCCTTTTGTACATGATCACGAAGAAAATGATGTCTAATCTCTATATGCTTAGTTCGTGAATGCCAGACGAGATTCTTTGATAGATTAATAGCACTGGTATTATCACATAAGATAGGCACATGATCATAGGATAAATGAAAATCACATAATGTCTGTTTCATCCATAATGTTTGCGCACAATAACTAGCAGCTGAGATATATTCCACCTCGGCAGTGGATAGTGCAATGAAATTTTATTTCTTACTAGACCAAGACACAAGCGCAAAGCCAAAAAAGTGACAATGTCTGCTAGTGCGTTTATGATCAACATTTCATCTAGCCCAATCGGCATCCGAGTAATTAATTAAATCAATGTGGGTGCCTTTTGGATACCAAAGTCCTAAAGTTCTAGTTCCACTTAAATAACGAAAAATTCTTTTAATGGCAGTTAAGTGAGATTCTTTAGGATTAGATTGAAATCGAGCACATAAACAAACATTAAACATAATATCGGGCCTACTAGCAATTAAATAAAGAAGAGATTCGATCATACCTCGATATTTTGTGACATCCATAGATGTGCCTTGATCATCTTTATCAAGTTTTAGGAACGTGTTCATTAGCGTGTTCATAGGCTTAATGTCATGCATATCAAATTTTTTAAGTATGTCTAATATGTATTTATTTTGATTTATGGAAATTCCTTCTTTTGCTTGTTTAATTTGAAAACCCAAAAAGAATTTTAATTCACCCATCATGCTCATTTCAGATTCTTTACTCATGAATTTGAATATTCTTCACAAAAATGAATATTTGTAGCGCCAAAAATAATATCGTCAACATAAATTTGAACAATGAGCATATCCTCCTTATGAGTTTTTATAAAAGTGTACTATCCGCTTTTCCAATCGAAAAATCATTTGAAAGAAGAAATTTGCTCAACTATTCGTACCAAGCTCTAGGAGCTTGTTTCAAACCGTAAAGAGCTTTTCTATGTTTAAATACATGAGTCGGATACTTGTGATCGTTAAAATCGGGAGGTTGCTCAACAAAAACTTCTTCTTGAATAAGACCTTTTAAAAATGCACTTTTAACATCCATTTAATAAAGTGTAAAACCCTTGTAACATGCAAATACAAGAAGCATACGAATGGATTCTAATCTTACTACGGGTGCAAATGTTTCTTCAAAATCGATACATTCTTCTTGATTGTAACCTTGAGCCACTAATCTATCCTTGCTACGCACAATTATTCCATGTTCATCTCTTTTATTTCTAAAGACCCATTTTGTTCCGATAATGGTTTGATTGTTTGGTCTAGCGACTAAGTCCCAAACATGGTTTCTTTCAAAGTGATTTAATTCTTCCTGCATCGCTAGAATTCAAAACTTATCAAACACGGCTTCTTTGAAATTCTTAAGTTCGATTTGAGAAATAAAAGCACAACTACCGAAACAATTTTTATGAGAGGTTCTAGTAGTGATACCTTCTGATAGATTGCCAGTTATTAGTTCTCTGGGATGAGATAAAACAAACCTTCATTCTTTTAGCAATGGAGAATCACTTTGTTCTTCGGTTTGTCTTTCTTTATTTATTTTAGCATTTGATTCCTCTATTTCTTCATTTGGTGCCTCCTTATTTTGGTCTTGAATTTTCATTTGTTGAAAAGGAGCTTCTAATCCTACATCGTCATCACTACCTTTCTCTTGATCAAATGAGTTAGTTTCGTCATGGATTCTTCAACGACTAGAGTTCATTTGTTAAAAACTCTATATGTTTTGCTAGTCGATGAATATCTTAGGAAAATTCCAACATCACATTTTGAGTCGAATTTTCCAAAATTGTCTTTTGTATTTAAAATAAAACATTTACATACAAAACTTTGAAATAACTAATATTTAGAATTCTATTTTTCCAAAGTTCGTAAGGATTTCTAATTTTCTTTTTGCTAACTAATACTTTATTAACAATGTAATAAGCGGTATTAACAGCCTTGGCCCAAAAGTATTTAGGCAAATTATTTTCATTTAACATAGTCCGAGCCATTTCTTGCAATGTGCGATTCTTCCTTTATACTTCACCATTTTGTTGAGGTGTTCAAGGAGCCGAAAAGTTATGTTCATATCCATGTTCTTCACAAAAATTATCAAAGCCAATATTATCAAATTCTCCACCATGGTTACTTGTAATTGTTGTAATAGAATAGCCTTTTTCATTTTCAACTTTCTTAACAAAATTTTTAAAAATTTTCAAAGCTTCTTTCTTTTAAGCTTAAAAATATAACCCAAGTAAATCTTGAAAAATCATCGATTATAAGAAAAGCATAATGTTTACCTCCTAAGCTAGTCATCCTAGAAGGTCCAAAAAGATCCATATGGAGAAGTTGTAAAGGTTTTGTAGTTGAAGTATAAAGTTTTGGTTTGAAAGAATTTTTTACTTGTTTTCCAAATTGACAAGCATCGCAAATTTTATCTTTTTCAAATATCAATTTTGGTAAACCTTTTACAAAACAATTTTTAGAAATTTTTAAGAGAAGATCCATGTTTACATGTCCATGTCTTCCATGCCATAACCATGATTCTTCTTTCGAGCTAAGTAAACACTTTTCATTATTTTCAAATTCAATGTTTATAATATAAACATCTTTACTTCGACTTCCTATGAAAGTCGCCTCTTTAGATGTAGCGTCCTTAATAAGGCATTTGGTATAATCGAATTATACGTTATATCCTTTTGTCACATAATTGACTAATACTTAGTAAATTATGTTTAAGATTATCAACTAGTAAAACATTTTCAATAGAGGGGGATGAGTTGTTACCAGTGTTTCCAATGCCGATTATTTTACCTTAGGCGTTATCTCCAAAGGCCACATGGCCTCCATCCTTCTCTTGGAGGTTTGATAACAATGATCGATCTCTGGTCATATGCTTCGAACATCCACTTTCTAAGAACCATTTGCTTTTTGTTTTCATTGGTACCTACAAGGGCAATTTAAGTTTGAACTTTTGGTACCCATACAAACTTGGGTCTTTGGTAGGTAGTTTTTGTGGATTCTTGTAACCAATTGTATTTGTTTTCAAGGAATAATTTCTTTTTAGTTACACAATTGAAGGCTACATGTCTACTTTTATTACAAAAACTACATGAAGTATTTGAAGCCTTAACAAACATATTTTTTAGTGATTTTTGTTTTAGAGATGGTTTGTATCCAATTCCCTCTTTATCAAAAATGCATTTTTAACTACTGAGCATTAAGTCAAGATTTTTCTTACCTTCGGTAAACTTATGGATAATTTTTTTGAAGTCATTGACATTTTCTTTTAAAGAGATGTTTTTTTTTATCAAAAGATTATGGTCAATATTTTCTTTTTTGTTTTTTTGAAATTTTATTCGACCTTTAATTCACTTAAAGGACCATCTTTTACCAGTCTTTGGATTCTATTAAGGTTAATATGACCAAATCTAAGGTGCCACAAGAAAGTTTCATTAGTGGGAGACAGTCTCATGCATTTTTTAGAAGCATTGACATTATTTATAGAGCCTGCAGCACAATTTAAAACATACAAATTGTTAACCAATTGTCCATGACAAATAAGAGATTTATTCAATTGTGTACAAACAAGAATTAAATAATTTGGAACATGAATAACACATAGGTGTTATAGAAGTTACCCTCGTAGCGTACTTTACAAAAAAAATTCCTTTGATCTTTGATCTCCTTGATTCCACCTTGAAGCCTCTTTGTTTGATCTTCTTGATTATCCTTCAAACCTTTGGGCCTTCTCTAGTATTCTTCAAGAACTAAAAAACTATAGGGGTTTTTCTTTGTGTGTGGGCATAAGAATTTTTATTTTTCATAAATTAATTAAACCCATAAGAAAATGTAACATACATTTGAAGAGTTGCATGAGATGAATAACAATGGACAATTCAAATTCACCACCTATACTTCCAGGGTCTTAGATGCACTATGACATCTTTGGATGTAGTCGTCTTATACAAAAATTTATCGTCTTATACATATCCCCTCGATTCTCGATTTTTCAATATACATACTATATCTTGGAAGTTCGGATATGTCAAGGATCATATGAATGTTTTGAATGATAAATAGACAATTCCTCATTCTTATTTCTTAGATAGTAAGAGATTATGATCTACATTTAAGGATGTCGATGAGTCAAGCCGAACATAGTCGTCTTATACAAAAATTTATCGTCTTATACATATCCCCTCGATTCTCGATTTTTCAATATACATACTATATCTTGGAAGTTCGGATATGTCAAGGATCATATGAATGTTTTGAATGCTAAATAGACAATTCCTCATTCTTATTTCTTAGATAGTAAGAGATTATGATCTACATTTAAGGATGTCGATGAGTCAAGCCGAACCGAGCCACGAGCCAAAACTCGAGGCTCGGCTCGTGTAAAATGTGCAAGCTTTTTTCAGGGCTCGAGTCGAGTCGAGCAAAAGCTCAACCAAAAAAATTAGGCACAACTCGAGCTTTCGGCTCAGGCCTTTTCGAGTCGAACCGGGCAAGCTCGCTTTTTATGCTTCTTCTTCTTCTTCTTTTTATTTATATAAATAAGGAAGGGAGTTAACTAAATGCGGCTGCCTATTAAGGTAGCATTTTTGGGGGCTTTTTTTTTTAAAGTTCCGCGGGTCGGGTCGGGCTCAACTCGAGCCATGGGCGGCTCGAGCCGGTGAGCCGAATTATCATCCCTATCTACATTTCATTTGCTTAAATTGATATTGAAATTCTTGACTAATGTAAGTACATAAATCGAAAAGACTTTCGACTATTATTGACTTGAGAGTGGAATGAAAGATAATCAAAATTAACACACTTTCATATCTCACAATTGATTGAATTATATTGATGAAAGAATTATAGTTTCAAGGTAAACAAACAAATTTGATTTTGTCACACCATGTGACAATTTTAGTTATATATACTATTCTGACACATTGTTAGATGGATCAAAATAATAATCACATCGTCCGACATCATGATCGAAAAACTAATAGGTGACACACAAAAGTTAGAACTAAAAGAATAATATAAAAATAATAATTAATTGAAAAGTCTAGGGCATTTGTATAATTGATTAATTGAATTATTTATTAATGGGCATAATTTAATTAATTAGATTGATTAACTTGTAATCTAAGTTTGATTAAATGGATTAATTAACTAATGAGCCAACTTATGTTTAATGGATGAATCAAGTCCATTTAAACGTTTATAAATAAAAAAAATTTGAATTTGAGTTTGTCATTATCGTTTTCATAAAATTACATTGCATCAAAAACTCACAACATAATATTATGATGTTGCTAGCACAAAAAAGAGAAATTCTAATATTTCGTCATCACCACTTACAAATCTTTTTACCAACGGATGATGTGACCATATTTGATTGGGTCAAAATCTCTTCAATCAAATAAAAAGAAAAAACTCCTCCACTTTCTTTTTGACAGCTCGTCAATCTGTAAAAAATTATGTAAATGATGACGTAAAACAAGTATTTTCCATATTTCATTCCTATTCTTCTGTGTGGATTACTATTAGAAACTGGACAATTGAATAGTTGCGGCATGAAGGATCGTGATTCACAAAGGCGTGGAAAGATCATAATGTCTAAAGGTGTTGATAGATCAAGATATATAAGGAAGTGCAAACATCGTGATTGTTCGCGATCAATATTTTCAAAAGAGCTTGAGAATTTTGTTAAGGGTATAATTCTAATCATGATTTTTGAACAATCCTTGAGGGAATTTGAGATTATTCTAAATTATGCCGTGCATGTATAAGTAAATTCTCAACACAACCAATCAACAGCTATCCTCATTCCCCATTTATTTGATCAACCAGCCCAAGGTATCCCGTTGATAAAGCTTTCACACAACTTATAACGTCAGAATTAGGGATGGGTCATTAAGAAAATACGCAAAATTATCAATAATAAAGCTTCAACATTCCAAATATTAATTTTATTGAAAGACAACTTTCTTAAAACCGAGAAATAGCTTATCTATACATAATAAACAGACAACAGTAGATAATCTCTCCTTACTCCATTATGGGTGTCTCAAAGCTACCCAAGCACAAAGCTGTCCATCGTCCCCACTTCAGTTGCTAAACAGGGTGAGGATTTTTGTAATGTAATTTTGTCATCACTAAAGATTTGCTGTTCCACCAGGTTGCAAGTCTGTCAATTTTGGAACCTTTACCATGTCAAGTTTTGTTATCAAATATCAAGATGTCACTTTTGGAGTTGATAAATGTCGTTTCAATTAGGTTGTCTATATTATCTCTTGCAAACAAATAACTAGATGTCACACAGTAAACTACTCATGCTTTTACCTCTAAAATAAAGATTCACTATTTATAAAAAATGAATTTATGTAGTGAACTATCAAAATTTGATTGAACGAGAATACAAATATCTACCCCCCATTTGATCTCAAATTGTGCTCGCCCTTTGCACACTCTTTCCTTTTCGTTCTTTCTTTTATAATTTTGAAGCATTTCCTTTTTTAAGAAAAAAATTTCATTACAAAAATTATGATATTAAAATAGGTCGTATATGAAATTAAAATTCTAAATAAAGCTGAGTTGCAGCAACACTGCACTAGTCCACCATGTGCTTTGCAAAACTCATAATAGGCTTGAACCGAACCATCAAGTCTCCTACTCGAGTATTTAAAAGAAAAACGAAAAATTGATATATAAAGTGCAAAGAACATAACACAACAAAAGACAACTTAGGAGTATAGCAATAGAAATCAGTCTTTAACTATTATGAAACCGGGGGCTATTATAACACAATATGAAGTATATGATCACACACACACACAAATCAAGATTAAAAGTAAGAAATATATTGGCAAAGGAACCAATTATTTATTCGACAACCAATGGGGAAAATAATATTGTTATTGCAATCTCAATAATAGGACTAAACTAAATGAAGAGTCTACTATTTATAGGAGATACGTCAAAACCCTAGAAGTAACATAAAATACGGAAATTAGGTCAAAATATGTGTGAAATTGACAAAAGGAAAAAAATCCGGATGACGTCACTCGAGCAAGAGCTCGGCAACAAGCTGGGACAACTTGATGCTCCAAAAGTTCGTCTATTGCTTGAGTGGTCAGCTAGTGTAGGCTAATGAAAATGTGGCAACTTTTCTTTCTAGTTCATAATTTTGATCTCTTCAAAACCACTAGTCCAAATCATGCAACCCTAGATCGAAACCAAACATTAACGTTTAAGACGGTACTTGATACCCATTTTCTTGTAAAAATGCATTTTACAATAGTAAATTGATGGGAAATGTGTGATTGAAAAATAAGGAAAAATTTTTTATTTACGTATAATATTATTTTAATAAAGAATGTATTGTTAAAAGGAAAAAAGAGAAAAATGTATTTTGAAAAAAATAGGTATCAAACGGAGCCTAAAATGAAATCTTAAGATGGTGAAAGTTGAAACTACTTTAAGAAATTATAATTTATATAAAAACATCACCAAAGGAAAAAGTGCAAATCCAGTGCTCCATTCCTTATTGAAAAGTGTGAATCCTCCTTTAATCCTTTCAAAGTCACAAGAAGGGACAACGTGATCCACATCCCACCTCACGTAGCCACCAAGCCAGTATGAGTACTGCTATTCATTATTTACAGATTATTATAACACTGTTCCAATAGGTTAGGATATGCTTTTATTTATTGAAAAATGTGACAATGACTACAATATCACATAGATTTACTGTATATAGTGCATTATTCAGCCATAAATTCTGTTTTTTTCTCTCCATTTTTATATAATGACACATGGGTTCATGTCAACGCCTCAACAAGACCAAATGGTCGGGTGGTCACCTCTAATTGTCTTTAGAGATTGTATTTGGAATAGTTAAAAATTATTCAAAGTTAAATATTATAAATAAACTGCAAAAAATTACAATACATTCGGTGGACTTGATATGGTAGAGAATACACAGTAGATTTACATGTACTGCCAACTTTTTATCAGTTTTTTTAAGATGGAAAATTGTATTTTCCCAATAAGAAGATTAGTATTTCAATGTATATACTACTTGCAATTTTAAAAGCACATTTGCGGAGTGATTATAAAAAATTTAAATAATAAATATATAAAATTAGTGATTGATAACACTAGTGAATTCTTCGAAATGTATGAATAAAAAGAAACTTAGAATATTAATAAACATGAGCCAATACTCTAGTAGCCCGAACTTCATTATGGTGCATTTGATCATTGAAATTTTATGATTTCTATATGGTATTTGTCTTCGACTCCTCGATCTAGGAGGTGAATTTTACATTGAGCTATGATAGGAAATTAGATTAATTGAGATGTTGAAGATAGACTTGTTAAGCTAGAGGGAACCTTGAAAAGGCCGAAATTAGTATCGACAAAGTTTTAAGCTTTCCATTCGGTTAATCGAGGTCACCTTAAACCCTAGGTAGGTAATTAACATGTTTGGGACATGAGGCATGAAGTGGCATGATCACAATGCAATAATATAAGGTTTATATGACGTTATATAATAGTTAAGAATCGGGTGTCAATCGGATAAGTAATTAAATGAGCGGTTAAAGAATTGGCATCATAAAATATTTTGGGATATTAGAGCAAGTAAAATGGATTGTAAACACATTAAAATAAGTCAAGGACACTTAATTTGTAACTACAAAGATAGATGCAAAATCAATTTTTTACTATAAGTAACACCTCGTGCTTGATACATCCCATGCCTATTGATTTGTCTTTGTAATTGTCAATTCCTTCACTCTTAGCATTAGTAATGCCTACAACTCATTTAAGACTTAATATATGTAGTATATTGCTCTCTAAGTTACATACATATCCTTCAAGGATAGGTACAAAATCAGATTTTAACTACAAGAGACTACCTCATGCTTGGGGATACTTGTCATTTAATTACCAATTTCTTCTCTCTTAAGTATCACTCACGAATTATCCCCTTTAAGACCTCATATCTTCATCCTAAATAAGAGATTAAATCCTTCAAAACATCCTCGATTCATTCCAAGTGAAAGAGAAAGCAAAGGTAACAAAGAAAAATAGAAAACAAAAAGCTGGAATTAACAGTTTGAGCAAGTGAGTTTAACTCAGGGTTTTGAAGTTTTTCTTTATATCTTTTGAGCGTTTTATAATCTATTGAAACTTTGAACTTGATTGAGATTAGGAGGGAGTGTTATTGATGATTTTATGATGGCAAAAAGAGGGATAATTAATTACAAGAACTTGAAAGAAACCAACATGGATAGAGATGTGTTGATTGCTAAATTTGGATGGTTTAAACTTTGATTTTGGATATAACTTAGAATATAACTTGTATCTATGTATATCCATGTTTCTATATGAGAGTTAAAAGGATAGAAATGATTTCTAATAGCCTAGAATCTGATTTGTGGCATGCTAATACAATGAAAATTGAAAACGGTCATAAGAAAATTGTCTAATTTGGTGTCTGTAAAAGGGAGTGCCTTCGAAGTAGTAAACCCTTCACTTGTGGCCACTTTAGGGCATGATTACCCTTAATACATGTGGTAGAATTGTGGTAAAAAATTGGGAATTAACGAATATGATTAAGGGTGTGAAAAGGGATTGGAAAAATAATTGGACAGTGATTGGAAAGCTAAAAATAGATTATGTCCATTTGCATATTTAACTTAGTTTCAACCTTTACATGTTCATTAGTTATCTCTTACGCCTGAAAAATAGATTTTAATGAGTGCTAAGTTGTTAACAACAATTAGATGACATTGACATTTATAATTGAACTCGAAAAGGTAATATAGGCAGTTGTCCAACTTTAAGAGAAAAGAGAATTGAACAACACTCTATAAAAGCACGCACACACAAGGGCGAAAAGTAAGTAAAAATCCATTCATAACTACAATGCAAGAACATAGTATTTGTAATGTGGTAATGTTGGAATATTTATACAACTTTGATAAGAAGCTCATTGTATATCATATGACGGTTATGATTATGTGGTTTTGGAACATAATGACATCGATTTTGATACTTCCATGGTTGAAAATCTAGAATGCACAACATGATTGCAAACTTGAGTTTTCCTGCTAAAATATTTTATTGACCACTACTAGGGCACCTAGGCATGTGAAGCATGCTTATGTGATATGTTTTGGTATTGCGAGTGATACTTCCTATGTGATTGCAAAGGTAGAAAGGGGACGGGCCTATAGTGATTATAGGAGGTTGGACAACTCGATTGTGCCCTTGCGATGTTATGATTATTAGTGTTAACGAATGGGATACTACTCGTATTATTTATATTCATAGCATATATGATTTTTACTTATGAGCATTAACTCATATAGGTCTTACATTGTAGGTGAGCATAGAACTTCATAGAGGACATGACTAGTTGTAAAGCTTTTATGGGATTCTGAAGTTTGATGTACATAAATGACGACCTGTAGAATTATTTTGTGGGCTGTTGTTTTGGTCTTATAATTTGTTAAATTATATTTTGAGAATCTTGCATTCTATATATATGACTTTTGAAATGGCCTAGTAGATACTATTATAATCCTCTAAGTAAATATGTTGGAATTTGATTATATAATATTTGGTCTTAACATACTATATGTGCCTCATAGGTTATCAGGTATGACTATACAGGGACCTCATTGTGAAGATGCTCATTTCATTTTATCATGTCAAAAATAAAATGTAGAATCATATGTCTAGGTCGGCTCATCAAATTTTTACTCTAATATAGGTTAGTGTATTGTTGTCTATATGAATGGGGTGTGACAAATACGTAGGCTTAGTAAAGGGTTGACTTAATAGATTAAGGTCTACTTAACAACCATTATTTGGGTGAAATAGAGATTTGAATAATGATTTTTTTAAGAATGTGTGGTTAAAAGTAGGAAAAGATTTTAAATTTACTTGCAGAATATTTTATTATGAAATTTACTTTGTAGAAAGAAAGTTTTGAAATAATAGTTGTCAAATAGAGGCTAAGATACAAAAAGTTATTACTATAGGGAGAAGGCTTATTATAATAAAATTTAGTAGATTGTAAATAAAAAGAAAGTTTGAGAAAATTAAACTTTACGATTATCCTGCCATTATGTCTCCAAAGTTATAATTACAGATATAAACATTTGTTCGGAAGGGATTTACACAAGATTTGAAGCCATTTAATGACCGTTGGCAATTGTGGATCCCACTGCTACCAACCATCATTTGAAATTATCATCTAAAAATGATAAAAGTCTGTATTACCTTTTTTATTAGTTTAAATTACTTATACACATTTATTCTGGCCATCATATTCGATTATTCTTAAGGACATATTTGAAAATGGTGATAATTTATCAGAAGGCAGTCAAAAGCAACAACTACAATGGAACAACTTCTAAGTTTCCAACAATAATAAAATAGCTTAAAAGCATAGTGTATAAGTAATTTAAACTAATAAAAAAGGTAATACAGACTTTTATCATTTTTATCAGAAGGCAGTCAAAAGCAACAACTACAATGGAACAACTTCTAAGTTTCCAACAATAATAAAATAGCTTAAAAGCATAGGAAAATCCTTCCCAGACACGGTCTAAATTTAGTGAGAATGGTAAATCCTCATACAAGCTATTTCATTTTGAAAAATACTTTTTTTAATCCAGCGTCATTATATCCTTGAATATAGACATGTACCTAATATTATTTGAACCTTTTGAAATTTCAATTTAGTCGGTTTCTTAGCAACCAATGATACCAACTAGAGAGAAGTTCAACCCAGGTATTCTAGCCACAACAAATAGCTAGATTTGAGGCATACAAATAAAGGGCTTGACTTTTAGGATTGCAAATCTCTCTAGCGGACCGTTTAGTCTGCAACACAATTTCTGATGTTAAGGATCCTTCGGAGGGCAAGCAGAGCATACTTTTGTTACTGCTCAAATTGTTAGCTTATCATGACTTGTTAAAATAATATTGATATTCTGGATTTCAGTGAAAAACAAAAGCCTGAATATCCCGTTGGATCTTTGGCATATATTCATTTGAAAGAGATTTCCATTGAGCATCGTCTTCAATCTTAGGCCAAATTTTTAGATGGATTGATTAATTTCTGTCCTATTTTCTCTGGAATGTTCTGAATTCTTGAGGATATCTTTTCTATTCTTTGTGGAGGTTGAACGGTACGACCACATATTCTCGAACGTGAGAGAGATTTTCATGATTCCCTGATTCAATGAAATAACCCTATCTTTGGAACACAAGTGTTACTGGACATTAATAGAGGAAGTTCCAAGAATTTTGAGTCTTAGATAAAAATTTCGAAATTTTTATTTCATCGCCTAAGTGAGAAATGAATATTGGGTAATCTTTCCAAAGTTGTGGAGTTCTTTTTGAAAGTCATGAAACCATGATATCAGCATTAAAATATATTGCAATTTGATGTATCTCAAAAAGATACCACATAAAACACAAGATTTCTTTTGAAAATTTTTCTTGAATTTGTTTTGGATTAAAATAAAAGGGATTTAAAAATGGATATTCTGGTGAAAGCCAAGTCCACCAAGAAGATAGATCCCATTTTACCTAATAACAATAGACTGATATTTTGGCATGAGTTCCTTTGATCTTGAGTGGATGGTATTGTTTCTAATGAGAGTTTGAATTTCAGGAGGGAAGTTTTAGATGAAAGGATTTTGTGAGGACGAATTCATCATGCAGATGGTAGGTATTTGTAGTTGGATAGAAGGTTTTGTTCTTGAGAGTAAATCGGATAGAAAATTGTGCTTGTATTTGATATGTTTGACCTCAAAGTCAAAGTTGGAAATCCATTCCGCCCATCTCAAAAGCTGTGAATTTGGAATCTGCTTCTTTTTGAAATTTAGCATTTGAGAAAATGCCTTCATGTCCATTTCTACCATAAATTAATGACCAATGAGGTGGAACTGGAATTTTCAATCCCCCGTTTAACAGCAAGAATTTCTTTGAATGTAGAATGGTAATGTTTCTCCGATTCTTTGAACATACCATTCTTGTAGTCACAAATTCTTGTCTCACCATTCTTTTCTTCTATAAGAACTACTTCCCAGTAAAGATCACCTGCATCGGTTTGTAAAATTCTCTTTCCACTGGTGGGGATTTTCAGTGCTAGAAGATTGTGGACTTCTTGTTTAATCTTTTTGATGGCTCGAGTTTGCTTAGATGACCATTGCAAAGATTTTTCCTTTAGCATTTCTCGTAAAGGTTGTATAACAGAGCCAACTGTTTGAAGAAGTCAGACATGTAGTTTACTACGCTAAGAAATTGTTGGACCTACTATTTCGTCAAATTTTCTTCAGGAAATTTGAGGAGCTCCTAAGAAATGCGTGGCTGAAGTGAATAACAACCATTTTTTATATGTATTCCAAGAAAATCAATTTCAAAAATTGCAATGATCATCTTTTTCTATGACAACATGATCCCATATTCTGTAACAATTTTTGTAACCTCTGGAGCAGTAACTCATGAATATCCTTATTCTCAGAGAACAACAGGATATCATCAATAAAAATTAATGATGTTTTCAATAGTAGCTAAAAGATTTTTACCATTGCCTTTTGAAATAAGGAATGTGCCGTTTTAAGACCAAAAGGTATAGCCTTCCACTGAAAATGTTGATTGGGTATACAGAATGATGTCTTGTGCCTTTCTTCTAGTTTGAACCCTAGTTGCTAGAAGCCCATTTTTGGATCGAATTTAGAAAAGATTTTTGCTTTTGCCAGGTTTGCAAACATGATTTTTGTCTAGGAGAGGAAACTTGTCATCTGCAAGAAAATGATTCAGCGGCTTAAAATCAATGACAAGTCTTAATTTTCCTCTAATTTTCTCACTTCTTTTGTTAACATAGAATGCTTGGCATTCCCATTGTGATGTAGTGGTTCTATGAGCCCTTCTGATTGTAATTAAGCCAATTCTTTTGTTGCAAGCTCCAAATGTTTAAGACTCGCCCTGTGTGACTTGCTTTTGTTGGATTGACATCCTCATTTCTTTTGAAAGGTAACGTTATAAAGAAGTTTGGGTTTTTTCAAAGAGGCTTTGTGCATTTGGTGATGAATTCTATATGAGATTCTGCACAACAATCTCTTACAAGGGTTTATGTTATGATTGGTATTGTGAGGGTAAAATATGTGATTGGCTCAATGTAAGAAATAAAATAGGATTTGAATTTGAGTCCATTTGAAATAAGTCTGACTCATCTTTCCCATAACTTTCTGATAACATCAAAACCAATGGCAAGATCTTCTCCTCGTAATGACGATCCAAGTAGTTTGTGGGAAATATTTAGTTCAGGGAAGAATTGGAAGGTTGCTGGTTTACTAATGAGTTTTGTGGAAAAGTATTTAATATTGGCTGCTTGAAAAATCTTTTGGTAGGGTTTTCGCATATTTTCTGTGAGTACGGTTTGGTTAAGAATTAAAGATGTCGCTCCTGTATCAAGTAACACTTCAACGATAAGGGGTTTTTCACACTTTCCCGAAAAAGCTTAATTTCAATTATTAGTACCGCCAAGGAAAGGTTTATGACCTGTATTCCAAAGTATTTTTGCATACTTTCATCACTACTCTCGCTACTGTCATCGTTTTGAGTATCATCGTGATATTCAAGAGCAAATAAGCTTCTGGTGATTGTTGTTCTTCCTATGAAAATAATGATTCCAAATCTTCCTCGTCGTAATCAACTTGAACTGCAAAAAGGATCTGGTGGAGAATTTTGTCTTTTCTTTAGCTGAAACATTTTTTTTTTTTTTTTGCAAAATGACCTTTTCTACGACAAATAAAACATCTGTTTCCTTTCCTTGGTGAAAACATTCTTCTGAAAAATCTCTTTTTGATAGAAAACTTGAAAATGTTTTTCCTTTTATTGAAACTTCTGCTTCTAAATTTTTTGGGCTTTGAGAATCTACATTCTTTTTCGACAAGTCTACATTTGATTTTCAAATTTGGCCGATCACAAATTTTGCCAAATTGTTTTCCCTTTATGTTGAAGTCACAGAAAAATTCCCTTTGGTTGTAAAGTTTCTTCAGGGTTTTTAATACCCAATTTTGAAGTTCTCTAACAGATGTTTCCTTTCAGCTCCATCATTCTACAAGTTTCTTGACCAAGGAATTGTGGAAGAGATTCAAGATATGCCTATTTGATATTAGTATCATCAAGTCCTCCAAGAATATAGTATCACTTTATGATTTCTTTAAAATTTTTGTCCAAATCTTATGTGTATTTAAGATTAGTATCATCAAGTCCTCCAAGAATATAGTATCGCTTCATGATTTCTTTAAAATGTTTGTCCAAATCTTTTTGCTCGTGGGAACAATACTTTAATTGGTAAAATTCTTCACGAGCCTTTCTTTTGCATGAACCGATTTTCCACAAAACTCCTAGTGTAGATTATAAAAGAAGTTGTCAAGGTCCTGGGTATTTGCCAATTGTTGTTGTCTATTCCTCCAAGGAATATGAACCATTCTTTCAAGAGACCAATAAGTTGGCCAAAACTCCTCTAATGACCATATTATGTGTCATATCAGGTTTTGTCAGTTCTGCAATACCCCATGCCAACATTTCTTGCAACCTCGATCTCCATTGAGAAGGTGGTATTCATCAACGGTGAACTTGACAGATAAATTACTATGTTGGCAATAGTAATTATTTGTAACTGTCTACCCTTCTTCTATGTTAGGAAAATCTTCATCTTCATGTTGTCTAGAGTATGTGCTACTAGACGATTCTTCAATTTTTGGACCCCTTTGTGTTTTGTCAACCATATATACATGATTGTAATCTTCGTCGAAAGAAGATTCATAAAACTCAGAGCTAGTGTCATTATTTATGAAAATGGGTGAAGGCTAGGGTGTGGTTGGGTTTTGGATTTTACATTTTTTAAGTAATGTAGAAATGGGGTTTTTTTATCATCATTTGTAATGGTTTTTGGGAAAAGTTGTTCGTGGATTCTGATAGTTTCTGTGGTTGTCTCCTTGTGACTTTAGGTAGTCTTGATATTCTTTCATATTCTTCGAAGTTGAACAAATAGGCAGTTCCATAGCTGGTGTTTTTCTGAGGTGACTTGGTTTTGCGTTGAGTATTGTAATAATGAGGAGGAAGGCCAGTTTATGTTAGAAGGAAAAAAGGCTTGGGATTCCATATCGGTCAATTGATTTTTTAACTGCATGATTTCATTTTCTTGGTCATTAAATGGAAGTTGTTTAGTTAAAACGGTCATGATTTTATTGTGAACCATCTCTATTCTTTGTTTACAGGCTTCAATGGGGTTGATATAGCAGCTTGTTGCTTAAGAGTCCTTTCAATCCTTTGCTGACTTTCATCAATCCTTTTAAGGAGTGAATTATGTCTTATGACATTTTCGGATTGCCAGTTCAGTACTGCCTCTACTGGAGAAATTTTATCAACTAATTCATCAGCTTTTCTAGTATTTGGATTTTTAACTTTTCACATGTGATCTAACCGATCCTTCTCAAAATTTTCCATAGGAGTGAGATTTGTTGGAGGATGTAACATAATTGCAGATGCTACAGATGCATTTAATGGCTCTAAGTCCTCATTATGATCCTTCCAATCCCTTTTTTTACACTTTCGACAATAATTGTCATCATTATCATAATCCCATCTAGATGGAATGATTGGTCCATCTGTTCTAGATGGAGAAGGAAATTTGACATAATAATAAAATTTATTGGAGAATTCTCCAAGCAACCTTGCAAACGGTTCCTTATTTTCAAATGCCCTCTAAAGTCTTTATGGAGTCTTCCATGATCCTTTTTCTCCTAGGAAGAGTAGGCTCATCATTAAATTCAGTGTTCAAACAACTACTACAAGAACATAAATCCTAAAAATTATGGCCAGAATCATCAGTTCTAGCATGTATAAGCTTTCCATTTGAATCAAAGGCATAAATAGGGTATTTTATGTGAATGCAAATTGAGTTGGAAAGCACTATGGTCATTTTGAAGTTTGGTCCTTCTTAAATTAGATCTCAACATATCCATCAGATTTCTTTTTGAAATACTGTTGGGTAAATTGTATGGAGGCACATTCTTTGGTTGATTTATGGGATTGTTCATAGCTTGTAATCCAAGACTCGGGAATAAGTTTAGGAAGTTCAACTCGAGGGATTTGTCTTGGAACATAGGTATAACTAGGAACATGTTCGGTGTCTATTTGAAGAAGTAGAGCATCTCTTGTCTCTTGAGGGATAGCAAAACCTAAGAAATGATTTTGGATTTTGTAAACCATCTGGTAATGAAGAGTCGCATCATATGTGACTGAAGATGGTACAGCTCCAACTATATGGAACTGGACTTTTATGAGAAAAAGGAATCGTAGATCTGAAGTAGGCATGTTGAAGTTTGGAAACATGGTTACAAGGACATCTCCTGCATTGCTAATTGACCCCAAAACTAGACCTAGTAATAATATCTACTTCTAGTCATTATTATTCTTATTATTTTTCTCCTAAATAATTTCTTTTAGATGACGAGCATTTTCACCAATTCACTTTGGTTTTAAAAATGTTAAAAAATTTCCTTTTGAGCCCTAATTTTTCAAACTTCATAATTAAACCACATAATATAATATTCACGAAATTCCATGGTATTGCATAGGGGCAGACAAAATGATCAAACCAAATCAAATCCAAACCAAACCATGCAATTCGGTTTGGTTATACAAAAAATAATTAATGGTTCTGATTCTTAAAACTGAAAACTATTTGGTTCTAGTTCTAAAACTAGGAGCCAAACTCAATTTTAAAATTTTATTATTTTAATGTACGTACATTTGACAAATTAGTATTTCAAAATTCACACCAAAAAACTCAAAATTCAATTGAAAATCGGGACAAATAGGTCATGTTACCTTCGATTTCATATTTTTCATTGTGGAAACTAGAGACCCTAATTCATTTTGGAGACTCAAATCCTAATTCATTCCTCATTTTATCTCCTTTTCAATTTATTCATCGACTTTCACATAGATACCAACTGTCCTCTATTGTCTACCATTGCGCTCAACCCACCACCACCTATGAATTTCTGAAATTGAAGCATCAAACTTCTATTTTTCTTCCTCAAATGTTCTTTCACTTTTTTTTTCCTCAATCAATGATGTAACTAGAACTAAACCAAACCAAACCAGAATCAAATGGTTCGGTTCCGAATTGGTTCCATATCTTAAAAAAAAAAAAAAAAAATTTGTTTATGAGATAAAAAAAAAATTATCAATCAAACAACCAAAAATTTAAATTGAATTCCTTCTTAGATTCTCACAGGAAAAAATGAAGGAAACAATGGACATACACTATTGTAAAAAAGAAACAAGAAAGTAGTTAAATGAAAACTCCAACTCTTAAACCAAGCTGCATTACAAACATGGCCAATCTTCTAGCCAAGCCAACATCGAATCAAATAGGCCACTTTTAAAATGTATTCAGCATTTTGGGATATTAATAATAGATGATTTGATCTTTATCAAGAATATAAAAAGACAGCGTCTCTAGAAAGAGAAACCTTTTAGCATTGTTTGTTGTTTCATCTCATCATATTCAAAGCCTTTTCTAACTTATCTTTCTTTTTTTGTAGAGCCATACTTTTGTAATGAAACAAATGGCCTATCAAGGTTCTTCTCGAAGGTTTCGGATTTCCAATGGTATCAAAATAGGTCAAGAAATAAATCTACTAATCCTCCGTAATCCGTATCAATTCAAATAGCTCAATTATTTAATTAATTCTACCAAACAAAGTAGTCAAAATGGATGACAGTCTCTTTAAATAATGGCAAAGCCGAACAAATATGGTTATCAAAGGAGTTCTAGCCAAGCCTACTGGTCTTATGAAAGAATGGTTTATATTCCTTGGAAGCTATAGACAACGGCGATGAGCAAATACCAAGGGTCTTGACAAGTTCTTTGATAATCTACACTGGGAGTTTTGTGGAAAACCAGATCATGCAAAAGAAAGGCTTGTGAAGAACTTTTCCAATTAAAATGTTGTTCCTACAAGTCAAAAAATTTGGACAAACATTTTAAAGAAATCATGAAACGATACTATATTCTTGGAGGACTTGATGATACTAATCTTAAATACACATAAGATTTGGACAAAAATTTTAAAGAAATCATAAAGTGATACTATATTCTTGGAGGACTTGATGATACTAATATCAAATAGGCATATCTTGAATCTCTTCCACAATTCCTTGGTCAAGAAACTTGTAGAATGATGGAGCTGAAAGGAAACATCTGTTAGAGAACTTCAAAATTGGGTATTAAAAACCCTGAAGAAACTTTACAACCAAAGGGAATTTTTCTGTGACTTCAACATAAAGGGAAAACAATTTGGCAAAATTTGTGATCGGCCAAATTTGAAAATCAAATGTAGACTTGTCGAAAAAGAATGTAGATTCTCAAAGCCCAAAAAATTTAGAAGCAGAAGTTTCAATAAAAGGAAAAACATTTTCAAGTTTTCTATCAAAAAGAGATTTTTCAGAAGAATGTTTTCACCAAGGAAAGGAAACAGATGTTTTATTTGTCGTAGAAAAGGTCATTTTGCAAAAAAAAAAAAAAAATGTTTCAGCTAAAGAAAAGACAAAATTCTCCACCAGATCCTTTTTGCAGTTCAAGTTGATTACGACGAGGAAGATTTGGAATCATTATTTTCATAGGAAGAACAACAATCACCAGAAGCTTATTTGCTCTTGAATATCACGATGATACTCAAAACGATGACAGTAGCGAGAGTAGTGATGAAAGTATGCAAAAATACTTTGGAATACAGGTCATAAACCTTTCCTTGGCGGTACTAATAATTGAAATTAAGCTTTTTCGGGAAAGTGTGAAAAACCCCTTATCGTTGAAGTGTTACTTGATACAGGAGCGACATCTTTAATTCTTAACCAAACCGTACTCACAGAAAATATGCGAAAACCCTACCAAAAGATTTTTCAAGCAGCCAATATTAAATACTTTTCCACAAAACTCATTAGTAAACCAGCAACCTTCCAATTCTTCCCTGAACTAAATATTTCCCACAAACTACTTGGATCGTCATTACGAGGAGAAGATCTTGCCATTGGTTTTGATGTTATCAGAAAGTTATGGGAAAGATGAGTCAGACTTATTTCAAATGGACTCAAATTCAAATCCTATTTTATTTCTTACATTGAGCCAATCACATATTTTACCCTCACAATACCAATCATAACATAAACCCTTGTAAGAGATTGTTGTGCAGAATCTCATATAGAATTCATCACCAAATGCACAAAGCCTCTTTGAAAAAACCCAAACTTCTTTATAACGTTACCTTTCAAAAGAAATGAGGATGTCAATCCAACAAAAGCAAGTCACACAGGGCGAGTCTTAAACATTTGGAGCTTGCAACAAAAGAATTGGCTTAATTACAATCAGAAGGGCTCATAGAACCACTACATCACAATGGGAATGCCAAGCATTCTATGTTAACAAAAGAAGTGAGAAAATTAGAGGAAAATTAAGACTTGTCATTGATTTTAAGCCGCTGAATCATTTTCTTGCAGATGACAAGTTTCCTCTCCTAGACAAAAATCATGTTTGCAAACCTGGCAAAAGCAAAAATCTTTTCTAAATTCGATCCAAAAATGGGCTTCTAGCAACTAGGGTTCAAACTAGAAGAAAGGCACAAGACATCATTCTGTATACCCAATCAACATTTTCAGTGGAAGGCTATACCTTTTGGTCTTAAAACGGCACATTCCTTATTTCAAAAGGCAATGGTAAAAATCTTTTAGCTACTATTGAAAACATCATTAATTTTTATTGATGATATCCTGTTGTTCTCTGAGAATAAGGATATTCATGAGTTACTGCTCCAGAGGTTACAAAAATTGTTACAGAATATGGGATCATGTTGTCATAGAAAAAGATGATCATTGCAATTTTTGAAATTGATTTTCTTGGAATACATATAAAAAATGGTTGTTATTCACTTCAGCCACGCATTTCTTAGGAGCTCCTCAAATTTCCTGAAGAAAATTTGACGAAATAGTAGGTCCAACAATTTCTTAGCGTAGTAAACTACATGTCTGACTTCTTCAAACAGTTGGCTCTGTTATACAACCTTTACGAGAAATGCTAAAGGAAAAATCTTTGCAATGGTCATCTAAGCAAACTCGAGCCATCAAAAAGATTAAACAAGAAGTCCACAATCTTCTAGCACTGAAAATCCCCACCAGTGGAAAGAGAATTTTACAAACCGATGCAGGTGATCTTTACTGGGAAGTAGTTCTTATAGAAGAAAAGAATGGTGAGACAAGAATTTGTGACTACAAGAATGGTATGTTCAAAGAATCGGAGAAACATTACCATTCTACATTCAAAGAAATTCTTGCTGTTAAACGGGGGATTGAAAATTCCAGTTCCACCTCATTGGTCATTAATTTATGGTAGAAATGGACATGAAGGCATTTTCTCAAATGCTAAATTTCAAAAAGAAGCAGATTCCAAATTCACAGCTTTTGAGATGGGCGGAATGGATTTCCAACTTTGACTTTGAGGTCAAACATATCAAATACAAGCACAATTTTCTATCCGATTTACTCTCAAGAACAAAACCTTCTATCCAACTACAAATACCTACCATCTGCATGATGAATTCGTCCTCACAAAATCCTTTCATCTAAAACTTCCCTCCTGAAATTCAAACTCTCATTAGAAACAATACCATCCACTCAAGATCAAAGGAACTCATGCCAAAATATCAGTCTATTGTTATTAGGTAAAATGGGATCTATCTTCTTGGTGGACTTGGCTTTCACCAGAATATCCATTTTTAAATCCCTTTTATTTTAATCCAAAACAAATTCAAGAAAAATTTTCAAAAGAAATCTTGTGTTTTATGTGGTATCTTTTTGAGATACATCAAATTGCAATATATTTTAATGCTGATATCATGGTTTCATGACTTTCAAAAAGAACTCCACAACTTTGGAAAGATTACCCAATATTCATTTCTCACTTAGGCGATGAAATAAAAATTTCGAAATTTTTATCTAAGACTCAAAATTCTTGGAACTTCCTCTATTAATGTCCAGTAACACTTGTGTTCCAAAGATAGGGTTATTTCATTGAATCAGGGAATCATGAAAATCTCTCTCACGTTCGAGAATATGTGGTCGTACCGTTCAACCTCCACAAAGAATAGAAAAGATATCCTCAAGAATTCAGAACATTCCAGAGAAAATAGGACAGAAATTAATCAATCCATCTAAAAATTTGGCCTAAGATTGAAGACGATGCTCAATGGAAATCTCTTTCAAATGAATATATGCCAAAGATCCAACGGGATATTCAGGCTTTTGTTTTTCACTGAAATCCAGAATATCAATATTATTTTAACAAGTCATGATAAGCTAACAATTTGAGCAGTAACAAAAGTATGCTCTGCTTGCCCTCCGAAGGATCCTTAACATCAGAAATTGTGTTGCAGACTAAACGGTCCGCTAGAGAGATTTGCAATCCTAAAAGTCAAGCCCTTTATTTGTATGCCTCAAATCTAGCTATTTGTTGTGGCTAGAATACCTGGGTTGAACTTCTCTCTAGTTGGTATCATTGGTTGCTAAGAAACCGACTAAATTGAAATTTCAAAAGGTTCAAATAATATTAGGTACATGTCTATATTCAAGGATATAATGACGCTGGATTAAAAAAAGTATTTTTCAAAATGAAATAGCTTGTATGAGGATTTACCATTCTCACTAAATTTAGACCGTGTCTGGGAAGGATTTTCCTATGCTTTTAAGCTATTTTATTATTGTTGGAAACTTAGAAGTTGTTCCATTGTAGTTGTTGCTTTTGACTGCCTTCTGATAAATTATCACCATTTTCAAATATGTCCTTAAGAATAATCGAATATGATGGCCAGAATAAATGTGTATAAGTAATTTAAACTAATAAAAAAGGTAATACAGACTTTTATCATTTTTATCAGAAGGCAGTCAAAAGCAACAACTACAATGGAACAACTTCTAAGTTTCCAACAATAATAAAATAGCTTAAAAGCATAGGAAAATCCTTCCCAGACACGGTCTAAATTTAGTGAGAATGGTAAATCCTCATACAAGCTATTTCATTTTGAAAAATACTTTTTTTAATCCAGCGTCATTATATCCTTGAATATAGACATGTACCTAATATTATTTGAACCTTTTGAAATTTCAATTTAGTCGGTTTCTTAGCAACCAATGATACCAACTAGAGAGAAGTTCAACCCAGGTATTCTAGCCACAACAAATAGCTAGATTTGAGGCATACAAATAAAGGGCTTGACTTTTAGGATTGCAAATCTCTCTAGCGGACCGTTTAGTCTGCAACACAATTTCTGATGTTAAGGATCCTTCGGAGGGCAAGCAGAGCATACTTTTGTTACTGCTCAAATTGTTAGCTTATCATGACTTGTTAAAATAATATTGATATTCTGGATTTCAGTGAAAAACAAAAGCCTGAATATCCCGTTGGATCTTTGGCATATATTCATTTGAAAGAGATTTCCATTGAGCATCGTCTTCAATCTTAGGCCAAATTTTTAGATGGATTGATTAATTTCTGTCCTATTTTCTCTGGAATGTTCTGAATTCTTGAGGATATCTTTTCTATTCTTTGTGGAGGTTGAACGGTACGACCACATATTCTCGAACGTGAGAGAGATTTTCATGATTCCCTGATTCAATGAAATAACCCTATCTTTGGAACACAAGTGTTACTGGACATTAATAGAGGAAGTTCCAAGAATTTTGAGTCTTAGATAAAAATTTCGAAATTTTTATTTCATCGCCTAAGTGAGAAATGAATATTGGGTAATCTTTCCAAAGTTGTGGAGTTCTTTTTGAAAGTCATGAAACCATGATATCAGCATTAAAATATATTGCAATTTGATGTATCTCAAAAAGATACCACATAAAACACAAGATTTCTTTTGAAAATTTTTCTTGAATTTGTTTTGGATTAAAATAAAAGGGATTTAAAAATGGATATTCTGGTGAAAGCCAAGTCCACCAAGAAGATAGATCCCATTTTACCTAATAACAATAGACTGATATTTTGGCATGAGTTCCTTTGATCTTGAGTGGATGGTATTGTTTCTAATGAGAGTTTGAATTTCAGGAGGGAAGTTTTAGATGAAAGGATTTTGTGAGGACGAATTCATCATGCAGATGGTAGGTATTTGTAGTTGGATAGAAGGTTTTGTTCTTGAGAGTAAATCGGATAGAAAATTGTGCTTGTATTTGATATGTTTGACCTCAAAGTCAAAGTTGGAAATCCATTCCGCCCATCTCAAAAGCTGTGAATTTGGAATCTGCTTCTTTTTGAAATTTAGCATTTGAGAAAATGCCTTCATGTCCATTTCTACCATAAATTAATGACCAATGAGGTGGAACTGGAATTTTCAATCCCCCGTTTAACAGCAAGAATTTCTTTGAATGTAGAATGGTAATGTTTCTCCGATTCTTTGAACATACCATTCTTGTAGTCACAAATTCTTGTCTCACCATTCTTTTCTTCTATAAGAACTACTTCCCAGTAAAGATCACCTGCATCGGTTTGTAAAATTCTCTTTCCACTGGTGGGGATTTTCAGTGCTAGAAGATTGTGGACTTCTTGTTTAATCTTTTTGATGGCTCGAGTTTGCTTAGATGACCATTGCAAAGATTTTTCCTTTAGCATTTCTCGTAAAGGTTGTATAACAGAGCCAACTGTTTGAAGAAGTCAGACATGTAGTTTACTACGCTAAGAAATTGTTGGACCTACTATTTCGTCAAATTTTCTTCAGGAAATTTGAGGAGCTCCTAAGAAATGCGTGGCTGAAGTGAATAACAACCATTTTTTATATGTATTCCAAGAAAATCAATTTCAAAAATTGCAATGATCATCTTTTTCTATGACAACATGATCCCATATTCTGTAACAATTTTTGTAACCTCTGGAGCAGTAACTCATGAATATCCTTATTCTCAGAGAACAACAGGATATCATCAATAAAAATTAATGATGTTTTCAATAGTAGCTAAAAGATTTTTACCATTGCCTTTTGAAATAAGGAATGTGCCGTTTTAAGACCAAAAGGTATAGCCTTCCACTGAAAATGTTGATTGGGTATACAGAATGATGTCTTGTGCCTTTCTTCTAGTTTGAACCCTAGTTGCTAGAAGCCCATTTTTGGATCGAATTTAGAAAAGATTTTTGCTTTTGCCAGGTTTGCAAACATGATTTTTGTCTAGGAGAGGAAACTTGTCATCTGCAAGAAAATGATTCAGCGGCTTAAAATCAATGACAAGTCTTAATTTTCCTCTAATTTTCTCACTTCTTTTGTTAACATAGAATGCTTGGCATTCCCATTGTGATGTAGTGGTTCTATGAGCCCTTCTGATTGTAATTAAGCCAATTCTTTTGTTGCAAGCTCCAAATGTTTAAGACTCGCCCTGTGTGACTTGCTTTTGTTGGATTGACATCCTCATTTCTTTTGAAAGGTAACGTTATAAAGAAGTTTGGGTTTTTTCAAAGAGGCTTTGTGCATTTGGTGATGAATTCTATATGAGATTCTGCACAACAATCTCTTACAAGGGTTTATGTTATGATTGGTATTGTGAGGGTAAAATATGTGATTGGCTCAATGTAAGAAATAAAATAGGATTTGAATTTGAGTCCATTTGAAATAAGTCTGACTCATCTTTCCCATAACTTTCTGATAACATCAAAACCAATGGCAAGATCTTCTCCTCGTAATGACGATCCAAGTAGTTTGTGGGAAATATTTAGTTCAGGGAAGAATTGGAAGGTTGCTGGTTTACTAATGAGTTTTGTGGAAAAGTATTTAATATTGGCTGCTTGAAAAATCTTTTGGTAGGGTTTTCGCATATTTTCTGTGAGTACGGTTTGGTTAAGAATTAAAGATGTCGCTCCTGTATCAAGTAACACTTCAACGGTAAGGGGTTTTTCACACTTTCCCGAAAAAGCTTAATTTCAATTATTGGTTTCTTTTGCATGAACCGATTTTCCACAAAACTCCTAGTGTAGATTATAAAAGAAGTTGTCAAGGTCCTGGGTATTTGCCAATTGTTGTTGTCTATTCCTCCAAGGAATATGAACCATTCTTTCAAGAGACCAATAAGTTGGCCAAAACTCCTCTAATGACCATATTATGCGTCATATCAGGTTTTGTCAGTTCTGCAATACCCCATGCCAACATTTCTTGCAACCTCGATCTCCATTGAGAAGGTGGTATTCATCAACGGTGAACTTGACAGATAAATTACTATGTTGGCAATAGTAATTATTTGTAACTGTCTACCCTTCTTCTATGTTAGGAAAATCTTCATCTTCATGTTGTCTAGAGTATGTGCTACTAGACGATTCTTCAATTTTTGGACCCCTTTGTGTTTTGTCAACCATATATACATGATTGTAATCTTCGTCGAAAGAAGATTCATAAAACTCAGAGCTAGTGTCATTATTTATGAAAATGGGTGAAGGCTAGGGTGTGGTTGGGTTTTGGATTTTACATTTTTTAAGTAATGTAGAAATGGGGTTTTTTTTATCATCATTTGTAATGGTTTTTGGGAAAAGTTGTTCGTGGATTCTGATAGTTTCTGTGGTTGTCTCCTTGTGACTTTAGGTAGTCTTGATATTCTTTCATATTCTTCGAAGTTGAACAAATAGGCAGTTCCATAGCTGGTGTTTTTCTGAGGTGACTTGGTTTTGCGTTGAGTATTGTAATAATGAGGAGGAAGGCCAGTTTATGTTAGAAGGAAAAAAGGCTTGGGATTCCATATCGGTCAATTGATTTTTTAACTGCATGATTTCATTTTCTTGGTCATTAAATGGAAGTTGTTTAGTTAAAACGGTCATGATTTTATTGTGAACCATCTCTATTCTTTGTTTACAGGCTTCAATGGGGTTGATATAGCAGCTTGTTGCTTAAGAGTCCTTTCAATCCTTTGCTGACTTTCATCAATCCTTTTAAGGAGTGAATTATGTCTTGAAAAAAAAAACTCTCATTTGGTTTCGTTATAAAAAAATCATTGGTTCATAATTCGCTTCGATTCTTGGGAATAGAACCAAAGTAGCAGTGATAAGGTACATTAATTAGCTTAAGAATTTTTTATTGTTGAATACTTTCTTTTTATAATTAATCAAACTCTATATTCTTTAAGATTCGATCTGAACAATTTAAACAATATAAAGAGATATTTGAATTTTTGAGCGTACAACTTTCTTCAATCTGTTGAAGCATTGTACGAATCTTGAGAACTATATGGAACATAATGGACATTCGAATATTAATGGAGATGATTTATGTTCTGAGTTACATGTCTTGAGTTGCTATATATCAAGTAAAGCAACAAAAGCAATTGAAGTGCTACAATTTTTTAAGACATCCTAAATGCCTATATTATTTCAAAATTTTGTTAATCATAACTTATTTTTGATCAAATATATCACAAAAAATATTAAATGGATTGACTATGTTATCAATTGAGAAAGAAAATGGTTGAACAGGTAGATTATTCAAATTTGATTAATATTTTTGCATCTAAAATTGCAAGACGATTAGCATTTAATCGATCGTTTGGAATATTATTGACTTTGTTATTTGATTATAATATAAATCTTTTGTACAATAAATTTTACTTGTTGTTTTATTGTAAAGTTTTAAATTAGCTAGTTAGCTATTGACTCCATAATACACTTATAAATTTTACATATATACTACAATTTTGAAGCCTAATTTATGAAATTCGTCTCAGGTCCCAAAAATCAGAGAACCGGCACTGCCACAGTTGAGAAATTCATAGATATCATTATGAATATATACATATACAGTCATTTATGGCTTGGGATTCCATATCGGTCAATTGATTTTTTAACTGCATGATTTCATTTTCTTGGTCATTAAATGGAAGTTGTTTAGTTAAAACGGTCATGATTTTATTGTGAACCATCTCTATTCTTTGTTTACAGGCTTCAATGGGGTTGATATAGCAGCTTGTTGCTTAAGAGTCCTTTCAATCCTTTGCTGACTTTCATCAATCCTTTTAAGGAGTGAATTATGTCTTATGACATTTTCGGATTGCCAGTTCAGTACTGCCTCTACTGGAGAAATTTTATCAACTAATTCATCAGCTTTTCTAGTATTTGGATTTTTAACTTTTCACATGTGATCTAACCGATCCTTCTCAAAATTTTCCATAGGAGTGAGATTTGTTGGAGGATGTAACATAATTGCAGATGCTACAGATGCATTTAATGGCTCTAAGTCCTCATTATGATCCTTCCAATCCCTTTTTTTACACTTTCGACAATAATTGTCATCATTATCATAATCCCATCTAGATGGAATGATTGGTCCATCTGTTCTAGATGGAGAAGGAAATTTGACATAATAATAAAATTTATTGGAGAATTCTCCAAGCAACCTTGCAAACGGTTCCTTATTTTCAAATGCCCTCTAAAGTCTTTATGGAGTCTTCCATGATCCTTTTTCTCCTAGGAAGAGTAGGCTCATCATTAAATTCAGTGTTCAAACAACTACTACAAGAACATAAATCCTAAAAATTATGGCCAGAATCATCAGTTCTAGCATGTATAAGCTTTCCATTTGAATCAAAGGCATAAATAGGGTATTTTATGTGAATGCAAATTGAGTTGGAAAGCACTATGGTCATTTTGAAGTTTGGTCCTTCTTAAATTAGATCTCAACATATCCATCAGATTTCTTTTTGAAATACTGTTGGGTAAATTGTATGGAGGCACATTCTTTGGTTGATTTATGGGATTGTTCATAGCTTGTAATCCAAGACTCGGGAATAAGTTTAGGAAGTTCAACTCGAGGGATTTGTCTTGGAACATAGGTATAACTAGGAACATGTTCGGTGTCTATTTGAAGAAGTAGAGCATCTCTTGTCTCTTGAGGGATAGCAAAACCTAAGAAATGATTTTGGATTTTGTAAACCATCTGGTAATGAAGAGTCGCATCATATGTGACTGAAGATGGTACAGCTCCAACTATATGGAACTGGACTTTTATGAGAAAAAGGAATCGTAGATCTGAAGTAGGCATGTTGAAGTTTGGAAACATGGTTACAAGGACATCTCCTGCATTGCTAATTGACCCCAAAACTAGACCTAGTAATAATATCTACTTCTAGTCATTATTATTCTTATTATTTTTCTCCTAAATAATTTCTTTTAGATGACGAGCATTTTCACCAATTCACTTTGGTTTTAAAAATGTTAAAAAATTTCCTTTTGAGCCCTAATTTTTCAAACTTCATAATTAAACCACATAATATAATATTCACGAAATTCCATGGTATTGCATAGGGGCAGACAAAATGATCAAACCAAATCAAATCCAAACCAAACCATGCAATTCGGTTTGGTTATACAAAAAATAATTAATGGTTCTGATTCTTAAAACTGAAAACTATTTGGTTCTAGTTCTAAAACTAGGAGCCAAACTCAATTTTAAAATTTTATTATTTTAATGTACGTACATTTGACAAATTAGTATTTCAAAATTCACACCAAAAAACTCAAAATTCAATTGAAAATCGGGACAAATAGGTCATGTTACCTTCGATTTCATATTTTTCATTGTGGAAACTAGAGACCCTAATTCATTTTGGAGACTCAAATCCTAATTCATTCCTCATTTTATCTCCTTTTCAATTTATTCATCGACTTTCACATAGATACCAACTGTCCTCTATTGTCTACCATTGCGCTCAACCCACCACCACCTATGAATTTCTGAAATTGAAGCATCAAACTTCTATTTTTCTTCCTCAAATGTTCTTTCACTTTTTTTTTCCTCAATCAATGATGTAACTAGAACTAAACCAAACCAAACCAGAATCAAATGGTTCGGTTCCGAATTGGTTCCATATCTTAAAAAAAAAAAAAAAAAAAAAAAAAACCAAAAAAAAAAAAAAAAAACTCTCATTTGGTTTCGTTATAAAAAAATCATTGGTTCATAATTCGCTTCGATTCTTGGGAATAGAACCAAAGTAGCAGTGATAAGGTACATTAATTAGCTTAAGAATTTTTTATTGTTGAATACTTTCTTTTTATAATTAATCAAACTCTATATTCTTTAAGATTCGATCTGAACAATTTAAACAATATAAAGAGATATTTGAATTTTTGAGCGTACAACTTTCTTCAATCTGTTGAAGCATTGTACGAATCTTGAGAACTATATGGAACATAATGGACATTCGAATATTAATGGAGATGATTTATGTTCTGAGTTACATGTCTTGAGTTGCTATATATCAAGTAAAGCAACAAAAGCAATTGAAGTGCTACAATTTTTTAAGACATCCTAAATGCCTATATTATTTCAAAATTTTGTTAATCATAACTTATTTTTGATCAAATATATCACAAAAAATATTAAATGGATTGACTATGTTATCAATTGAGAAAGAAAATGGTTGAACAAAAAATCAGAGAACCGGCACTGCCACAGTTGAGAAATTCATAGATATCATTATGAATATATACATATACAGTCATTTATGGAGGTGACCCGCAGTTTTGACAACTTATTGGTCTTACGGTTGGTAGATTTGTACTAAATTATGTGCAACGCCAGCCACTTTATCCCCAGCAACAAGTAAACTACCAGTGGACCAATGGTAGTTTGATTTCATTTAAGCTTATATTAAAATACTACCAAGTCATGTGGAAACTTGCATACTATGATTTAAGAAATATTAGATGTCCCAGATAACCAAATCCTGTTTAAACTTTGACAATATTCAACCAAGTTGGTGTATCAACACTGCCAACTTAGCAAAATCTTGTATCACTTTCCATTCTTATCTTCAAGGTCTTATAAATAGCTTGCTAGGATCATCATTTGCATTCCAACACAGCCTAAATGGCAATTTATAATGGATCTTCTGGTTCCAAATTGCTCGTAGATGCTGTGCAAAGTGTGGTGCCAATGAAGCCAACAGAGCCAAGAGCTTCCACTCAAGTTGAAGTTTCAGGGACTCATAGTTCCACCTTTTTTGGAAGGTGCTTTCACATTGTTATGTGCTATAACAAGGCGTCGGACGAGGATTCTGGGTGGGTTGCCGCAGGTTGGATAAAAGAATCACTTAGTATAGCACTATCGGAACAGCCATTGCTTGCTGGAAGATTAAGGCGACACGATGACAAGGGTGATGAAGATCTACATATTGTTTCAAATGATTCGGGTGCTAGATTGATTGAGGCCAGAATTGATATGAATTTGGCAGATTTTCTTGATTTGAAGGCAAAGAAAGATGAAGAAACTAAACTTGTCTTTTGGGAGGATATTCTAGACCAGAACCCTGGCTTCTTTCCGTTATTTTATGTCCAGGTAAGTGGTAAAATTTCCCATAGTTTATATATATGGAAAAAAAACAAAATATAATTTTTTTTTTTTTTTTTTTTTTTTCAGGTTACTAACTTCAAGTGCGGTGGATACTCGATCGGGATAAGTAGCAGTCTACTACTTGCGGATCCGTTTGTCATGACTAGTTTCCTCAAGAAATGGGCTAATGTTCACAAGAGTTTAGTCTTAAAAGCTGACGTGCCAAAAATGCCCACATTTTACCTTCCTAATCTCCGAAATTCAGCTGGAAAAACTCCCTCTCTGCTAATGGACTCAAAAACAAACAAATGTGTTGCACAGAGTGTGATTTTCAACATTCCAACAAAGATTTCAAATTTGGGCAGCGACAATTATCATAATCTTGCTGCAGAATGTATCCTTGAGGCCGAGCACATTGTTGGTACAAAAATGGCCTCAAATTTCTCACTATATGTTAAGAAACCAGACGAGGATGTTCGGGTAGAAATTTGTCCTAAAGAAAAGCTGATTCGGAAGCCAACCAGTATCGTGAACGGATTTACTTATGCAAGTTCATGGGATGTTTTAGGGGCTGATGAAATATGCTTCAATGAAGGAAACAAGGCTGCGTACGTATCTTGCTGGATCAACTCAATATTTGACGAAGGTTCTGTGATGATTGTTGGAACTGATAATGAGTACACTTCAGGAACCAAGATTATTGTCACATTCACTGCTGAGTAATATATTCCTTCGTCATATCTCAATTTAGTGTCTCTATTTTTTATTTTTATTTTTTTTTCAGTTATCGTGATGATTAGATTTTCAGACCATTATGTGGAAGAATTGGAACATTTATTATACATTTCTATATACAACGAGTAAAATTATAATATGATCAAACCTCGATGTCTTGATAGTTTAAGCTTGTAAATATTGAGAACATATAGTCATATGCTAGATTTTATAACTATTTTTTAACATGCGAATGTTCACTTAAACATTTTTGAAACACTTATTGACTACATGAGTGAAGAAAATGTGAATAATGAATATTTTTTAAGCTCAACTTAGGTCATGGACGTCGAATGAAAATATCCATTAGATTAATCAACCGCATTTAGACAAAAGTTCTAATGATTCGGATTGGCTTGGACATTGTATCTTGAAACTGAAATGTCTATTGGATTACATAAATAGTGTTAGTAAAATTAGTGCACAGTTTATATTCCAACTTAGACACATGCATACAAGATGGTCAAATGTTTAATATAAATGTAGTAAAAAGAAGAACTATATTCACTCGAGGTAAGAATTGAATTCTCTCCTTAAGACATTATTTTACATGCGTCGGTGCTTACAAATTGTCGAAACATGACACCCAAGATACAAGGACCACTTGCCAAGATGGCAACACAAAAATATTTGCTCAAAATCAATTTCAGGTGAATAAAAAATTTAAGGCCAAAAGTGAGCTGATTAAAACATAGAAATTGATGGAAACTAGAATTAGAATGTATAGTGTAATACTCTAGAATCTCTGACTGAAATGTAATGTATTTTTTGAAGAAAAATCGTGAGTGTTCGACTTATCCTTTTCGAAAAAGCGTGTCTTCACATAGAGACGAATTTCAATAATTCTATCATTGTCTAAAAATAAATTTTTTTTTCCTTTTTTTCTTTTTTTTAAAACACAACTTTTAAACTTCTGTTTAATTGGTCCCCACCTTCATAATAATCTTCATTCTATTGTTCCCTCCAATATCAAAATTTTCCATTTTCAATCCAAAATTTCATCATTAATAGAATTCGCATCAGTTTCATAAAAGAAAGTGCAAAATAATCATCAGTTCACTACTGAGTTCCACATTCCGAAATTCGCATCAGCTTGTGTTCTTTTAAACTTTCTCCTTGATTAAGCCTAAGTTTCATTCAAAAATGTGAGAGATTTCTAAAATTTCGGAATATGGAACTCAGTAGTGACACAGAATACTTGGTACCTTTATCCCATAAATGTCCACCTACTTGTATAGCTTGATCCGACAATATTGAAGTAAATATAATGAAACTACATCATTGTTTGGTGTTTTCATCGAAAAAGGGCCATTGAAAGGTTTTTAAGAAAAAAATATTCGGTATTTTTGTCACCAAAATGAAATTTTTTGTAATAGATAGAATTTGCGTTGAACCTAATCTGTTTAAAAAAGAAAAAAAAAAGAAAAAAGAAATTCAAACAATAAAAAGAGTGACAAAATTTTCGGCCAAATACATAGTTACATCTACGTAAAATTTGAAGAAACTCGAGGTGATATGATATATCCTTTATTGACAATTCCACACAATATTATTATTTCTATTAGTTCTGTGAAAATGAGACGTTGGATATATTTCACTTTCGCAAATGAAGTTAAAAATCTACTTAATCGAACTAGTCAAATTATGTCGTAAAGGAGTCATGTGTTGAATTTGCCTAACAAATGATAACCGCATTCTATATCTTAATAAAATGGAGTTACAAAAAATGAGGGGAAAAACCTTTAAAAGAAATAGACAATATTATTGACCCTGGACAAAAACATGAATAATATTTGAAATGATAATGTTATTATTCAAATTGAATGTAGGGTTTTCAAACATATTAAAAACGTCAAAACAAAACCTTAATTCGGTAGACAAATCCAAATAGAACCAGAAAACCTACAAAATTGACGAAAATACCCTTAGACTAGCTCAGAGTAGAAAAATTCTAAAACGGACTTGAGAGAATTTGACCGTGGCAAAACTGTAGAGCACTGAAAAATGCATTCGAATCGTATTTGCTTACATAACTCTAGTTGAAAGTTACGAACATTTTTGTAGTTTCTTATTTTTCCCTTTTCCAATTAATTTATGATTATCTTCTAATTGTTCCGCACCTGTTATACGTATAAATTACAGATTACTAACTCTCAGTATGAAATTTAAAGGAATTTGATCAGTACCTTGTGGTTTGTGGATGGCAAATTGGTTTATAATGAATGAACACAAGTAAATTTATAATCGTAAAATTTTCAGAAGACAATTTTGAAATGAAATATTAGGTGTTGCTGGAATGCAATACTTGTACTACTTGAAAAGTTGTTACGTACCCTAGAAAAAGTGTGTGCGAGTATTCGAGATTTAACTGTTTAATAATCAATATATTCACTAGTTGATGCCAGCAAGATATGCTATAAAACTCATTTTTTGACTTGTTTCAAATCCTGTTAATGAATGGTTTCTATAAGTTCCCTGCTCAGTCGTCACTGAAACGATTTATTTTTCTAGTACAACTTGTCAAGCTACAATGTTTGGTTGACTACATTAAGAAATTAAACCATCACAATATTTATAACCCTAATTTATTGGGCAACCAATGTTTGTTTCTTGTCCGATGGTTTAATGACATATCACAACTAACATCAATTTTTTCATTTTTCATTTATTGGGTAGTTGGGAAGCGTCATTAATTCACGACAGATGACCCATTATCCATTACTTCACAACAAACAATGTTGAAAAGCTTGGATTTGTCTTATCGAATTAATTTTTGATATTTTCTATACATATATTTTAGAATTTGGGTGGGGTGGGAAAATTGGTTTTTGAAGAGAGAAATTTTTTACGAGCTTCTAAACTTTCTTCTAATTAATGTGATCAGAACTTGAATATGCTGCCACTAGAATCGAAGTAGCATAAAACTTGAAGAAGATACCAATAGAGTCAAAGTATAAAGCATGTCTATAGATTCCTTCAATTGATATCAAACGAAGCTTTAATTGTCGCCAATGAAATTGAAATTATACATGCCTTCTCTTTGTTTTGCATTGTTTCCGTGGTCATAATATATATTTTTATGTTTAGAGTTTAAGAAATGTAATTTAGAGCATGTTTGGAAGTTGTATATAATTGATTTAACTTATAAATATATAGATAGAAATGTCTCATGAATATGTAGGTAGTGTAAGAGAGATTGTTACCACAAAATAGCTAGATCTTTCATGTTGGATCATCAATAAATTCAAGAATATATTGAAAGCGTACTTGAAACAAACATAGTTAATACAATAGTTGAATCTCCCTATCATAGAAATAGGAACCATAACATAATGAGCCAATCATGTGATTTGGGAACCATAACCGTATTTACATATTGACACCATTTGACCTAATTCTGCCTATCATAGAAATAAAAACCTGAGCCCGGTCTCTATGCATAAAAGAACCACACTTTAATTGGATGTGTTAAAGCCAAAATGTCAAAATCTTATTAGATCACTTTTAAACAGGTTTAACCAAATTTGAGAGCCTTTAATTTAATTCAAATTAATTCACACATATAAGCCCACATGATTGTTTAAAATTCCTTACAATCTCCCACCGAGACTATTTGTGTCACCTTATAATTGTGCATTAAACATAACTTTATGAGTACTTAGAATTTTACTATTATTACCGAATGCGTCCCCAAACAATCCGGTCCATAAACTATACCAACATATGATCAAAGCGGCTGTCACTACTTTCATCGTAACTAAACCAATCAATGGTCACATATATCGATATAACTAAATAAGATAGATCATGCATGGATGTATAGCATGGAAATTACATGTTATGTGATCTTAACATGCATATTTCCAATTGGTCCACCTTAATACCTTAGTGAGATAATTTTTAAACAAGTTCTGAGATAATAAACCAAAACTTTATAACTGAAAATAACTTTAACCATAAATCATATCTAAAATAACAGTACATATATCCAATATGAAAAGTAAAAAATGTAAACTCCCACTGAAACTAAACATCCTCAAGAAATATTACACCCATATGAGCAGTGTGCTTATGAAAGACCTTGGGTATCAATCCCTAAGTAAGTGGATCCACAACTATAGAGTTTGTCCCAATATGCTCTATTGACACATGTCCATTCTAAACTCTTTCTTTAACAGTAGGAACTTGATCTCTATATGTTTTGACTTCGTCGAGCTCCTGTTATTATTGGAATACAGCATCGCTGATTTACTGTCATAAAATAATTTAAGCATCTTTCTATACTATCTACAATGCGCAACCCAGTGACAAAATTGCGAAGCCATATTCCATGGTTTGATACCTCATAACACGCTATAAACTCTGCTTCCATGGAGGAAGTAGCTATGAGTGTCTGCTTAGAACTCTTCCGGGAAATAGCACCTTCAGCAGGCAAGTAAATATAGCCTAAAGTAGATCTCCTACTACTTGGCATCTCGCGAAATCGAAATTAGAATAATCAATGATCTCCAACTGATCCAATCTCTTATATGTGAGCATGTAGTCTTTTGTTCTCTATAATTACCGCATGACTCGTTTGGCTACTTTCCAATTATCCATCCCTAGGTTACTTAAATATCTCCCTAGCATCCTAGTACGCTATATTCCGAACGCATACAAATCTGAGCATACATCAAACTTCCTATAGCTAAGGAATAAGGAATCTTCTGCATTTCTTTAATTTCTAAGTCATTTTTAGGGCACTGACTTAAGCTAAACTTGCCTCCTTTAGCCACACGGGTGTCACCTGGTTTACAATCTTGCATACCATATCTTTTAAGTACCATTTCGATATAGCTCTTTTGTGATAATCCTATAATACCCCAAAACGATCTCGGTGTATCTGAATTCCTAATACAAAAGAGACGTCATCAAGATCTTTCATCTCAAAATTCTTTGCTAGAAATCTCTTAGTTTCGTACAATAAGCTTATATCGTTGTTGGCAAGCAATATGTCATCAACATATAAAATAAGAAAAATATATTTGCTCTCACTAAACTTGTGGTATATACAATCATCAACCAAATTCATCTCAAAACCAAATGAGATGATCACTTGATGAAACTTGTAACATCATTGATGAGACGCCTGTTTGAGTCCATAAATGGATTTCTTTAGTTTACAAACCATTTACTTTGCATCATCCAATACGAAGTTTTTTTATTGTACTATATAAATTGTTTCATTAATATCACCATTGAGAAACGTTATCTTAACATCCATCTGATGTAACTCAAGATCGAAATGCACTACCAATGCCATTATAATCCTAAAAGAGTCTTTCGAAGCAACCGGAGATAAAGTCTCTTTATAATCGATGCCTTCTTTCCGTGTAAAGCCTTTTGCGACAAGAGGATCATTATACCTCTCTACATCACCATTCGAATCTCTTTTGGTCTTAGTTATCCATTTACAATCAATGAGTTTCACACCTTCAAGCAATGAAACAATGTCCCACACGCCATTGTCTTCCATGGACATTATCTCTTCATTTATGGGATCAAGCCACTCTTGAGAGTCAGAACTTTCCATGACTTGATGGAAGTTAATCGAATCATTTTCCACCATTCCAATGTCAACTTCATATTCTTGGAGAAATATGATGTAATCATTCGAAACCACACTTCTCCTCTCTCTAGTGGATTTTCTTAATAGCATTAGTTCTTGAGGCTATAGAGTTAGTTCTTCTGGAATAATTTGTTAATGTACTCAAAGATTGTAGAGCGCACATCGACCACGAATTCCCAAGTAATGTACAATTTAATCCTATTTTCACAAATTGAAAACACGATGAAATTTTGAAAAATCAATGCTCCTAAATCTATCCAACACTCTCTCTCGAGTAATGTTAAACCTACTCCCATATACCACGAGCCTATATCTCTACGACGAGTGCAAATATACAAGAATGCATGTAGTTTTG
>NC_036244.1:239717-272492 GCF_002742605.1 Olea europaea var. sylvestris | reverse complement strand
TATTGGGTCGACCATTCTTAGCAACGGGACGAACCCTTATTGACATGGAGAAGGGAGAACTAATCTTGAGGGTGGAGGACAAGAAAGAGATATTCAATATTTACATCCAATATGAGAAATCTCCCAATAAAAATGATTGCTATAGAATTGATGAAGAAGAGCCACCTGATCAACGAAGCTGTCAGAATAAAACAACAAATTTTGGAGAACTTCTTGGTAGAGACAAGAATGGACAAATCAAAATTTGGAGAGCAAAAAAGGATTGCATCAATGAAAATTGCATAGAGTCCAATGATGGAATAATTTGGTTTGAGCCACCATGATAAACCAACGGCACAAGTCAAGCTAATGACTTAAAAGAAGCGCTTCTTGGGAGGCAACCCAAGCTTTTATTTTATTTTATTTATTTTGTTTTCAAAGTTCTAAGATAGTTTAATTTATAGCTTATTTAGGAATCATCACCCATACACCTTCTACCCATAGGTCTTGGAGTAATTAAGTTGGTTATTAGATGTTTGAGCTAAGTAATCCTTGTTCCATAAGTTTAATTTTTCAAATTTAATTTTTCAGAAACATGACGTCGCGGAACACTCAAACCAACATGGACATGGAGAAAATGGGACAAATCTCAAGTTTGGGGGAAAATGTAGAAGAAGAGTCAATCAAATGCAACACCAAGATACCACAACATCATAGGCAATACTGACATTTCAGGGAAGTCCTCCTCCTTTTCCTTTAAATTTCACATTGAGGACAATGTTTCAATTAAGTTTGGGGGAGTGACATCATTTGCTTACACTGTTGAGTTTCTCAAATGCTTATGTGTGATTTGCTTGTTTTATGTGTTTGTGTTTTTATTCAAAAAAAAAAAAAATTCATTTCGTGTTTTTGCATGCTTGTGTGTGTTAGATAACCTTGCCGGTATTGATATATGCAATTGAGAACATGCGTTGATTTATGAATTGTGGATGAGTTATGTGTTTGAATTAGATTTTTGCTTATTCATGTGAAATGGAAATTATTTTTTGCACGTGAGTTGATTGTAGCGTTGTACATGAGGAGGTTGATTCACGCTTATAGGTTGAAATAGAGAACTTGGATGCTAACCCAAACAACCATTAAACATCACAATACCCTTAAACCAAATTTAGGATGTTTGGATGATTGCACTGTTGTCGGAAAACTTGAAGATAAATGTGGATTTCGTGTGTGTTAATTTTTGTGTGGACTGTCTGAGACTAATGGGATGAAAATTGGGTGAAAACCTTAAGTTAGAGGTCGATTTTCGAGGATAGGTGTTTAATAAGGGGCATTGCACTAATCACCGCATAAAAAAAAAAAAAAGATCCCAATGAGGACAACTTTAATAATCTCATTGTGAATCGTCTCTTCGTAGCCTTTATGACTCGAGTGATTAAGCCTGTAAAGGTTTAAAACCTGGTGCCCTAAAGTCATCTGATTTGGGAGTCATCGGCCTAAAGCTCGCTACAGGGGTCATTTAGATAGCTTAAGGGAGAGACGTCCGCACAAATGGTGATTAAAGAATAAAGATATATGTGAAGAAAAAAAAATTAATCAAAAAAAAAAACAGAGAGAAAAAAAATAGATATCAAATGCCTTGATTAAGCCCCGAGCACTTGTTTTAGAGGATTAGACCTTTGATAAGGGGTAAGTAACTTGGTTGATTCCTAGATGTTGAAGCAGTCAAAAATAAGGAGAATCCCCATTTGTTGACATGTGGAACTACAATCAGTAAAATCTAACCAAACTTGAGTGGTGTAAGAAATTAGTATTGAAAATTTAACCTCAGGTTACACCCTTGGAAAGAGAAAAGAAAATAAGTTTGGGGGTGTGAGAATCCCACGAGCAAGGTAAGGAAAAAATTGACTTCTAAGGTTGGGAATTGGGTCAACTTATTATTGTACAGCGTTGCACTTGACTCTCCACACACACACCCGTTTTGCATTGAATAGGCGAGAATTTAACTTTTGCAATATAGCTTTGAAGTGGTTCATGGAATCGAAGTTATGTTTTTAATTCTCAGACATGAAGGCAAGCTATCTAGCGAAATTTATTTTAAGTGATTTTGTTTGTCTTGGTTGTGTTTGTGTGTCCATTAATTATTTTTATGGGTTTTGGTGTTTGCTCGAGGACAAGCAAAAGATTAAGTTTGGGGGTATTTGATGAGTGATTTACACTCATTAGATTATGCCATTAATTTCATGAATTTGCTATCTTGGAGAGCATTTTAGAAGTGCTAATAGGTGATTTTGGTGTTGTTTTGTAGATTGATGGAAATGGAGAAAACTAGAGCTAAAAGAGGTCAAATGAAGGAAATAGGCAAGAGCTAGCGAAATTGGATGAAATGACCAAAACGTAAGAGATCCAAAGTTCGAGGATTAAAATGCAATTAATCAAAAGTCGTGTAGAAACTTGAAATGAAGATCCGAGAGTTCTAGAAGCCAATTGGACAAAGGAGGTGTCAAAGGGATCAAATTTAGTCAAGATATGATCATAAATCATCTTCCAACCAAAAAGTTTTGCGCCGGAGTTTTCGTCTCACACTTAGACTCATTTTTGACATAGAAAACGATCGAATTGGAGAATGATTCCTGAAGAAAAATTGTAGTCCTTCGAATTAGCTTTCCAACGCATCTTGAATCACTTCAATCGAATATCCAACGAAAAAGTTATAACAAAAATACTGAAAGCTGTCCAGTGCAACCGAAGTAGTCATCAGCGCCTAGGCGCTATCCATCAGCGCCCAGGCGCCATAATGCTGAAATTTGGACAGAAAGTCAGCACCTAGGCGCCCAAATCGCAGCGCCCAAGCGCCGCCGTGCGAGAGTAATTTTTTTAGGTTTTTACCATTCTTTTACGGCCCAACTCATCTCAAAATCTTTCCCTAAACTCCAAGACATTATAAACACAGAAAGGAGACCTAAATGAGGGGAAGAGCCGCACACTAAAAATCTAGGGGATCAAGCCACGCGATGGTTTCTATAAGTTCCCTGCTCAGTCGTCACTGAAACGATTTATTTTTCTAGTACAACTTGTCAAGCTACAATGTTTGGTTGACAATACATTAAGAAATTAAACCATCACAATATTTATAACCCTGATTTATTGGGCAACCAATGTTTGTTTCTTGTCCGATGGTTTAATGACATATCACAACTAACATCAATTTTTTCATTTTTCATTTATTGGGTAGTTGGGAAGCGCCATTAATTCACGACAGATGACCCATTATCCATTACTTCACAACAAACAATGTTGAAAAGCTTGGATTTGTCTTATCGAATTAATTTTTGATATTTTCTATACATATATTTTAGAATTTGGGTGGGGTGGGAAAATTGGTTTTTGAAGAGAGAAATTTTTTACGAGCTTCTAAACTTTCTTCTAATTAATGTGATCAGAACTTGAATATGCTGCCACTAGAATCGAAGTAGCATAAAACTTGAAGAAGATACCAATAGAGTCAAAGTATAAAGCATGTCTATAGATTCCTTCAATTGATATCAAACGAAGCTTTAATTGTCGCCAATGAAATTGAAATTATACATGCCTTCTCTTTGTTTTGCATTGTTTCCGTGGTCATAATATATATTTTTATGTTTAGAGTTTAAGAAATGTAATTTAGAGCATGTTTGGAAGTTGTATATAATTGATTTAAGTTATAAATATGTAGATAGAAATGTCTCATGAATATGTAGGTAGTGTAAGAGAAATTGTTACCGTAAAATAGCTGGATCTTTCATGTTGGATCATCAATAAATTCAAGAACTATATCGAAAGCGTACTTGAAACAAACATAGTTAATGCAATAGTTGAATCTGCCTATCATAGAAATAGGAACCATAACAGAATGAGCCAATCGTGTGATTTGGGAACCATAACCGTATTTACATATTGACACCATTTGACCTAATTATGCCCATCATAGAAATAGGAACCTGAGCCCGGTCTCTATGCATAAAAGAACCACACTTTAATTGGATGTGTTAAAGCCAAAATGTCAAAATCTTATTAGATCACTTTTAAACAGGTTTAACCAAATTTGATAGCCTTTAATTTAATTCAAAATAATTCACACATATAAGCCCACATGATTGTTTAAAATTCTTTACAATCTCCCACCGAGACTATTTGTGTCACCTTATAATTGTGCTTTAAACATAACTTTATGAGTACTTAGAATTTTACTATTATTACCGAATGCATCCCCAAACAATCCGGTCCATAAACTATATCAACATATGATCAAAGCGGCTGTCACTACTTTCATCGTAACTAAACCCATCAATGGTCACATATATCGATATAACTGAATAAGATGGATCATGCATGCATGTACAGCATGGAAATTACATGTTATGTGATCTTAACATGCCTATTTCCAATTGGTCCACCTTAATACCTTAGTGAGATAATTTTTAAACAAGTTCTGAGATAATAAACCAAAACTTTATAACTGAAAATAATTTTAACCATAAACCATATCTAAAATAACAGTACATATATCCAATATGAAAAGTAAAAAATATAAACTCCCACTGAAACTAAACATCCTCAAGAAATATTACACCCATATGAGCAGTGTGCTTATGAAAGACCTTGGATATCAATCCCTAAGTAAGTGGATCCACAACTATAGAGTTTGTCCCAATATGCTCTATTGACACATGTCCATTCTAAACTCTTTCTTTAACAGTAGGAACTTGATCTCTATATGTTTTGACTTCGTCGAGCTCCTGTTATTATTGGAATACAGCATCGCTGATTTACTGTCATAAAATAATTAAAGCGTCTTTCTATACTATCCACAATGCGCAACCCAGTGACAAAATTGCGAAGCCATATTCCATGGTTTGATACCTTATAACACACTATAAACTCTGCTTCCATGGAGGAAGTAGCTATGAGTGTCTGCTTAGAACTCTTCCGGGAAATAGCACCTTCAGCAAGCAAGTAAATATAGCCTAAAGTAGATCTCCTACTACTTGGCATGTCGCGAAATCGAAATTAGAATAATCAGTGATCTCCAACTGATCCAATCTCTTATATGTGAGCATGTAGTCTTTTGTTCTCTGTAATTACAGCATGACTCGTTTGGCTACTTTCCAATTATCCATCCCTAGGTTACTTAAATATCTCCCTAGCATCCTAACAATGTACGCTATATTCCGAACGCATAAAAATCTGAGCATACATCAAACTTCCTATAGGTAAGGAATAAGGAATCTTCTGCATTTCTTTAATTTCTAAGTCATTTTTAGGGCACTGACTTAAACTGAACTTGCCTCCTTTAGCCACATGGGTGTCACCTGGTTTACAATCTTGCATGCCATATCTTTTAAGTACCATTTCGATATAGCTCTTTTGTGATAATCCTATAATACCCCAGAACGATCTCGGTGTATCTGAATTCCTAATACAAAAGAGACATCATCAAGATCTTTCATCTCAAAATTCTTTGCTAAAAATCTCTTAGTTTCGTACAATAAGCCTATATCGTTGTTGGCAAGCAATATGTCATCAACATATAAAATAAGAAAAATATATTTGCTCTCACTAAACTTGTGGTATATACAATCATCAACTAAATTCATCTCAAAATCAAATGAGATGATCACTTGATGAAACTTGTAACATCATTGATGAGATGCCTGTTTGAGTCCATAAATGGATTTCTTTAGTTTACAAACCATTTACTTTGCATCATCCAATACGAAGTTTATTTATTGTACTATATAAAAAATTGTTTCATCAATATCACCATTGAGAAACGTTATCTTAACATCCATCTGATGTGACTCAAGATTGAAATGCACTACCAATGCCATTATAATACTAAAAGAGTCTTTGAAGCAACCGGAGATAAAGTCTCTTTATAATCGATGACCTCTTTCCGTGTAAAGCCTTTTGCGACAAGAGGATCATTATACCTCTCTACATCACCATTCGAATCTCTTTTGGTCTTAGTTATCCATTTACAACCAATGAGTTTCACACCTTCAGGCAATGAAACGATGTCCCACACGCCATTGTCTTCCATGGACATTATCTCTTCATTTATGGGATCAAGCCACTTTTGAGAGTCAGAACTTTTCATGACTTGATGGAAGTTAATCAAATCATTTTCCACCATTCTAATGTCAACTTCATATTCTTGGAGACATATGATGTAATCATTCGAAACCACACTTCTCCTCTCTCTAGTGGATTTTCTTAATAGCATTAGTTCTTGAAGCTATAGAGTTAGTTTTTCTGGAATAATTTGTTGACCTTGAGAGGGAAATACAACGACACTGTCTTGATCTTGAGTTGCTTCTTAAACAATGTCAAGGATAGAAACTTGATCATTATTCATGACAATTGGAGAAATTTCAACATATTCCTACTCAAAAACAAAGTTTGTAACCCTTTCTCCCCCCACAAACTCAACATCCTCAAAGAACCAAGCATTTTTATGTCTCGAAAATTGTCTTAGTTGTGGAATCATAAAACTTATAACCACTGGACATTTCAAAATATCCAATAAATTAGCTACTAATGGTCCTTGCGTTCAGTTTCTTTTCAATTTGTTTACAGAGCTTACCTTAGTTAGACATCACCAAATGTGTACATGCTTCAAACTATGTCTCTTACCCATCCAAAACTCATAAGAGGGTTTATCAGTGGCCTTAGTTGGAACTCTGTTGAGTATATATGCTGTGGTTTTTAATGCTTCACCCCAGAGGGATTCTAGTAAGGTAAAATGACTAATAATACTCTTTACCATATTCTTAAGCGTTCTACTTCATCTTTCAGCAACACTATTCATAGTGGGCAAACTCGGCATAGTATACTGTGAGAGGATACTACATTTCTCCAGGAATTTAGAAAATGGTCCTGAACGTTGTTTACCTGAACAGTTATATCTTCCATAGTATTTACCCCATGGTCAGATCTGACACTTTTAATCCTTTTGTCGAGTTGGTTCTCAACTTCAGCTTTATAGTTTTTTAACAGATCTAGTGACTGTGATTTTTCATGAATGAGATATATATAGTCATATCTTGAAAAGCCATCTATAAATGTTATAAAATATTGTTGACCATTCCAAGAGTCCGTATGTAGGGAATGGTCCACAAATGTCCGTATGTATAAGTTCTAAGATGTCTGTTCACGAAAATTATTCTTTCGATTTATATCCACAAGTGTACGGTTCGTGACTAGTAATATAATGAAAAATTGAGTCCAAATATTGTCCCACGAAGATTAATTTAGTTCAATGTTATTTATTCCAGACCTTAACTGAAACTAAATTTTGACAAGTGATTTTATAACCTAATTACTCCCTAACCTAAGCTAATTATACAATTACTTATGTAGGCAATGAACGAAATGCAAATTGATGTTTAAATGTACTAAAATGCTATTAAATGTTGAGAATGCAATTTAATGTACTCAGAGATTGTATAGCGCACATCGACCACGAATTCCCAAGTAATGTACAATTTAATCCTATTTTCACAAATTGAAAACACGATGAAATTTTGAAGAATCAATTCTCCTAAATCTATCCAACACTCTCTCTTGAGTAATGTTAAACCTACTCCCATATACCACGAGCCTATATCTCTACGACGAGTGCAAATATACAAGAATGCATGTAGTTTTGTGAGCACTTAAACATTCACGTATAGCATAGATGTATATCTTTATTCCCTATCAGACTCTACAATAATTTATACATCATTGAACATATTCCCCTTTCTCTCGAATGTAAGAAATAAGTCACTCAAATTCACACAATTACGGGCCCTTAACTGCGGAAGAAATAAAATATATATAAACCATTCAAACTAATTAAATGTGTTTTAGTGTCAAAAATATGAAACAAAGAAGTAAAAATCACATCACAAGGTTCATCGATCCTCTAATATATAAATATTTAACCTAACATGGAGAAAATAACATAATACATGATAAATTGAAGAAAAAGCATCATCGAGTTATGAATTCGCTTGAAATCTCGATAATCTTCGTTTAATTCCTTGTTACTTTGGTTCAAAATCCTCTCCAAGATGTGTTTTATTGCCTATCAATGTGTTCTCCCATGATATGACGACTTCTGGGGTTTTTATATCACTTACCAATTAGGTTTCCATAAGAGTTTCACCGCGAGAAAGAAACCAGAAAATCAACCTCGAAGTTATACCATGCGACCGCATGGTTATCAAACATACTGTCGCATGGTTTAACCAAAACCGGTGCTGGGATTCCCTGTTAGGGTGTGGGTGGCCACATGGAAATTCTACCATGCGACCGCATGGTTATGCCATTTTTTTTGGTCTAACAGCTTTCAATATTTTAGTCATAACTTTCTCTCCCAGCCTCCAATTGAAGTGATTTAAAGTGCATTGGGATGCTAACTCAAAGATATACAATTTTGATTGGAATAGGATTTCTCAAATTCTGATGTTTACTATGCCAAAAAATGGGTCTCAAGTAGAGACTAAAAATCCCAAGTATAGCTTTTTCACCTGAAATTTGATATGTGATAATACGTCGTCCATATTTTACCTCTTTCACTCCTTTCCTCATCCGATTGACTTCTAACATTCTTGAATCTTCATTCCATCACCCATCTCATCTATGAATTATTTGCAACTTGGTCCCCAAACTTTCAGTTTGTTCAACTTTAGTCCATTTTCGCTTGTTTCTTTGATTTCCATCATCCCATAATATCACCTAATTGGTATTTAGCTCGTTCACTTCCTTGATTTGTCCTTCGGACCATCTTTTATTTAATTGCACTTTGGTCCTTGAACTTTTTATTTTCTTTCATTTTTGTCCTTTTTTAAATCTTTTCTCATGAATTCCATCATATTCATCAATGTCACCTACAAAACAAAGTTGCATGGAATTAAGCCATAATTAAATCACTTTGCTCAGAAAATTAGTCATGTTTTGTGGACTAAATAAGTGTGTATAACGCACTTATCAATGTCCAATGTCCTGTTGGCTTGAAATTTCCTTTTATTGGTTTATTTTCCCTGTATACAGTTAACATACAAATCATAATATGTGAAGTCAGGAAGGTCGAAGATCCCAACAAGTCTCTCAATTCTCCTCTTGAAAATGTGACCTAATTTCTAGTGCCACAACAAAACAGAATTCTCGTCGGTTAATTTTCACTTTACACCTCAAGTATTTACGTGCAATGATTCATTAAAAGAAATAATTGTATCAATTAAATAGAAATTATCATAACCTAATAAAGAACTGGATACCAAATTTGAATCATGAAATAAACTAAATTTTTCGTTCCCAAATGAACAAGAATTACCAGATTTGTCCAAAGTAGAAATAGAAATCAAATTCAATCTAAAAGACGGTGTAATAAATGTCTCATTAAATGTGTAAAAGTAGTTTATTCCATGCTTGATTAATTTCCTTATATAATTGTGTCTTAGTCTCATGTATCTAGACTTTCCATTATACATTTCATTATATGCTCGAGTAAGAGTAGCTTAACTATCACACAAGATAGGTATTGAAGAAATATCATTTATATCCAAAGGTGTTTCATATAACAAATCCTTTAGCCACTCAATTTTTTTTCCGGTCTTGACCAATGCTACAACTCCGACTTCATTTTTGAATTGAGTAATGTAAGTTTGTTTCTTAGACTTCCAAGAAACTGAACCTCCTCCAAAAATAAATATCTAACCCGACGTGGACTTATTTTCTTCCACACTCGATATCTAACTAGCGTAGTATATCTTTCCAAAATTTTAGGGAAATTTGTATATTGTAGTCCAAAGTTTTTTGTTTTTTTAAGTAACCAAGAACTCTCCCGATCACCTTCCAAGGTTCAAAACTTGGATTGCTAGTAAACCTACTTAGTTTACTTTTTAAGGGCTTGTTTTAATTCATATAAAGATTTGATTAGTTTGCACACCTTATTTTCATTTCCTAATAGAACAAACCCTTTTGGTTGTCCCATATAGACCTCCTCTTCGAGATCTTCATTTAGAAATATTTTTTTAACATCCATTTGATGAACATGTAAATCATAAATTGATGCTAGTGCAAACAAGATTCTTATCGAGGTTATTCTAGCCACAGGTGCATATTTGTCAAAGTAATATATTCCATCCTTTTGACGATACATTTTAGCCATTAATCTAGCTTTGTAGGCATTGAGTGTTCTATCGAAATTGTACTTCTTTCTAAATACTCACCTGCAACCAATGACTTTTGAACCCTTCAATAAGTCAATTATTTTCCAAGTATTATTTGAAATAATAGAATCCATTTAATTATTTATTGCCTCTTTCCAGAATTTACAATCTCTAGATGCATTGCTTCCTTATAGGTTTAATAATCACTTTCCACTTGAAGAACAAAAGGTATTGTTCTTACAACATCTTTCCTATCTCCCTCTCTCTACTAAGTAGAAAGAAATAAGTTGGGAATCTATCTCATCCAACCCTAGACCTTTTTCTTTTTGAATTCTCTTACTTCTTTGAGGTTCACTTTCAATATCTCTAGTAGATATCTCTTATCGTGGCCTCCTAGAGTTCGGAATGTCTTCATTATTTTGAGATTTTTTTGTTACTAATCTATTCTCGAAAATTCCACGTCCCTTGATTCTATTATAACATCCGAGTCTAAGTTTGACAACCTGTTGGCTTTGCTATCTACAGCATATCCTACAAAAGCACATTTGATAACTCTAAGACCTAACTTGGTTCTATTGGGATCCGAGTTCTTACAATAAGTAAGACACCTCCACACTTCAAAATAGTTAATATGTTGTTTCCTAAATTTTCATACTTCACATGGGGAAATCTTATTCTTTTTCATAGGAATCCTATTTACTATATGGGCAAGTATTAAGTAGGGCCTCACCCCATATATTAAAAGGTAATTCAGAATTCAATAACATGGCATTTATCATCTCTAAGAATGTCCTATTCTTTCTTTTTGCTAAACCATTTTGTTCCAGTGTTTATGATTTAGAACATTGATGTATTATTACATTTTGTGCACAAAATGTATTGAATTCATTAGAAAAGTATTCTTCACCTTTATCACTTCCTAATGTTTTTAGTTTTCTTCCTAATTGATTTTCAATTTTAGCTTTATATATTTCAAAGGCACTAAATGCTTCATCCTTATGTTTTAACAAAAATACATAAGTATAACTAGAACAATCATCGATGAAAATTAATAAAATATATATTACCACCTCTAACTAGCATGCCGTTTAATTCGTATATTTCAAAATGAACAAGGTCAAGTAAGTTTGTTGATCTTACTACACTATGAAATGGTTTTTTTAATCATCTTTGATTTAATACATGTTTCATATTTTTCTAAGTTACTAATTTCAAATTGTATCAATCCACATTTAACCATTTTTTCATAGTGCTAACTCTTATGTGTACTAATCTACTATGCCATAAATTATAAGAATCGACAACATAGGAAAATGATTTATTTTTATTAGAATTATTCTCCAAATTACATAATTTCACCATTCGACATTCCAACAAAATGTCCATTATGGGTTAATACAAGTTTTCAAATTCTAAAATAGATTTAATACTTGGTTTTCCCAACAAGATTCCACTTGCTAGATTTCTCTTCATATCTAGTACATGAAGAACATTTGTCAAAGTGATCTTCTTTCTCGAAGGAAAGATATTTTCCATATTGCCTTTGCCAATCACTTTTGATCTTCCTTCATTTCTCATTTGGATTTCTTGACTGTTTTCAATGTCATAATAAGTTTTTAAAAGAGACTTATTATAACAAACATGGATTGTAGCACAAGTGTCATACCATCAGCCTGGAACTTTCCCTTAGATTGCATTTATTTCACTCATTGTAGCGATAATCTCATCAATGAAATTTGCTTGTCCTTCCTTCTTTTATTATTTCCTATGCCTACAATCTCAAGATTGTGTCCTGATTTTTCATAGTAAGGTCCACTGGACTTATTTTTGAACTTTTCTCGATCCTTTTTGGGACCAAGAAGTTTCCCTTTCTTTTTATATTTGTTGGAATTGTCGACATTGTCCACAGCGTTGGCTTTCGAAGAGCCATCATAAGAACTTTCAATCTTATTTCTTACCCTTGACTCTTCCTCTATGCAAAAATGCTTCTAGATGTCTTCCAAAGTGAAGTCTTCGGAATTGTGAAGAATCTACTTCCTATATCCTTTCCAAGATTCCAAGAGTTTGACAATGATTGCTTCCACTTGAAAGGTTTCGAGAAGTTTGGTCTTCACCACTTTTAATTTGTTTACAATTATTTGCAACTCATGCACTTGAGGTAATAAGGAAATATTATCCAAAAACTTGAAATCAAAATTTGAAGAAATTAACAACTTTTTGATACCTTTATCCTCGGCCTTATATTTACTTTCAAGTGCATACCAGATCTCTTTTGCAGATGTGATATTGGTATAGAGATCATATAATCGATTTGACTGTGCATTTAGAATCTGCCTACGATATATTAATTCGTCCTCCTTCATTTCTTTCTTTTTAGCACGAACTTCATCAGTATCTTTGTCTATTGCGTTGAAAATTGGCTACAATTTTGGATCAAGCACGTGAAAGATCTTTAATGCTGTTATGAGGAATTTTAGTTTGTCGTGACACTGAGTACCATAAATGAAAAGCATGGGGCTATTACAAAAGGTTGTTCATTGGAGTCTGATGCTTGAAGACTCTTGTTCTATTTGGAAGCATTATGTTTGGTATAGAGTTAGGTTTAGTTGAATTTTGACTCTAAAGTCTCAATCCTTATGAAAGACACTTGATTCATCATTTCATTACTTCTATCTGATTTGCATGATTTTATCGCATTAAAATATTCGCAAAAGAAACAATTGAAAAACCCTGACTTCTGTATGTTAGAGTGTTATTATTCATCTATCAAAGATGCGAGGAAAGAATGAAGATGAATGTGAGATGGCTACATGATCGACTTGATGAAATTAAAGATGCCTTTGAATCAGTCGAATGGAATATTAAATTTCATGGATGAAGGGCAAAGCTAATGGATAATAGTAATAATAAAAGGAAAGATATAATACTAAAGCTAAATTGAAGAGACTTAAATCGGAAATTGAAGAAATATAAGGTTAAATGGCTCAAGAAATTGTAACAATAGTATAATTAACTCAAACATCCAAAATTTTAGCATTTGTCGCAAATGTCTTTGATGGACAGGGTTTTTTAGATTTATTTTAGTAAGTTTTTCACCCTCACATGCACACGCTATGAGATAAATACATGAACAGGCATGCGCTAACACAAATTGCATTCAAATTCCATGTGCCTGCAAGGAGATACTTGCAAGGGATCACATTTATATTTTCAATGCTATTGGATTTTTACGTGACTGAAAGATAAAATCCATACTTGGTTTTTCTGTGGATTGTTGCATAATTAAATTGAAATATATCAAAGATTTTTTTTGTCCCTTTACAACCAACAATTATCACCCAGCTCTCTAAAAATCCAATCACCTTCTCAATCTTTCAAAGATTTCGCATTTTGCAGCCACAATAAATATACTACTTCTACTCTCCTGAGATCACATGTAATCTCTAAATAGTTTAGAATTGCAAAACTTGTAAATTGTGCATGCGGAAGAAGTTGTTAGATGTGCTGAATTGCATAACAAAAGAAATTTAAGGGAGTTTTCAACTTTTTCAATCAATGCGATATCCGTAGAAAATCTATGAAAACGTTGTGCAACTTTATTGTCGAGTATCATCTGGTTTTCTCAAGTTTAGCATGTAATAATAGAATGTATTCCAAAATTAATGGAATTTAATGGATGATAGAATGTAGAAGTGAGATATTGAACATTATAATTGATAGAAATATTTGAATTTCAACGTATATTAAGAAAATATCATTTATTGTTGCATTTTACATATGAGACATCTTGATGCTGGTATTCTCGTTTCATACTAGAAGCTATCTTTGTGATATATTTGTTAGTTCTATTTTATTCTTGAGCCTTTATTCAAAAGAAGCTCAATTCTTATGTATGCCTCAGCAAATTTTTTAGTATGTTGATGAAGCAGAAATCATACCAAAGAGGAAGCATCAGCATTACCTACAAAGAATGAAGTCTCAATAAACAATTCTGATAGAGTAAACCGCGTGGAAGAACTTCTAAAAAATGAATTTCTATTTTTTCTTAAGTACATTGACTAGATGTGCTACTAATCATAATGATCCACATAAAATGGATGCATAACACTATATCATCATTCTTATGTGCATTATTGACACTCAGATATTGGAGCTATGCATAATATTGAACCTTTGTGTTTTGCGTTGAATTAGCAAAACCTTTGGGCTGATTATTGTGCTTAAAAAATTTTGAAATACTATGTGAATAAAAGAGAAACTTCATAGATTAATTCTTCATATAAATTACTTAACAGAAAATGTCCCAAGAAATAGAACATATAAGATAAATGTTATAGCTCACACAAAACTAGCACGTGCATTGCACCAATTAAAAATCTTCTTAATGGTAACTGAAAGGTACCATTCTATCTTCGTTTATCAAATAACATGAAGAGAAATTTAAATTCAAAATTTATACAAACACATTTTTTTCTTTAATGATAATGAAACAAGTTACATATAAATTCTCGTGATCATTTGTTATTGTACCCAAAATGGAACTAACTTTAATTCATTCTTGACGAACAAGCAATAATCCATTCTGATGTATTAGAGGGTAACACCTGTACTGAAACTAGTGAGTAATGAAGAAAAGGAATGTGTTGTTGATATAGTGTATGTGATTCAAGTCAACCAGAGCATTGAACCTAAAATCTTGCAGCATGTGATAAATGTTCTAAATTGTAGACCTAGAAGCCAAAATGGCTATGTAATAAAGACTATAAACTCTTATATCAAAATGTATGATTAAAAAGCAAGAAATTTTTTTGATTTTACGTGTAAAATTATTATATAGGGAGAATGTCAAATATTCCACTATTGACAATAATTCTTCAAATTCCACCACAAATCTTCACAAGACGCTTGAATATCTGTATCTGACCTCTAATCTTCATTGTCAAATTAGGTATTATATAGATCTTACAAATCGGATGCCAATGAAAAGACAAAAGAGGCCTTTCTTCGAATGGAAAATCCTGTTGCCATGACACCGAATTCTCAATTAGACACAACTTCATATCATATGTTTCTCCAAAAAGCATCGAACAAACACTGAAATCTTTGATAAATGCACATGAACTCAACAAAGAGTCAAAAATAGGGTTCTCTCTTGTCATTGCAGCATCAAATCCATTGAATCTTGGAAAACTGATCTAGAAAATGCAATCAACAGTTGAAAAAAATTTAAACCTTCAATTGTCTCTGGGAAAGACATGAACATTAGGGTTTTGTGTAGGCTTAGGCAAAAAAAATCAAAAAATCAATCAAACCGAACCAACTCCGATTGATTTGGGTTGGTTTGACTCAATTAATTGGTTTGGTTTGGTTTGGTTTTTTTTAAACAAAATCATGATGAGTTGGTTAGGTCATGATTTGAAGTCTCAAATCGCTGGTTAATAGAACCAACCCAACCAACTTACATATTTAACATTTTTTAAGAATAATAAAAATTAAAAGATAAGCTCTAATCTCATAATTATGTCACGATTCCCTTCAATGAATGGTGTTGCCAGTAAGTAATAGTACTCGAAATTTCCTTTCACAAGCTCATGATATTATACTTAACATTTTTTTTCTACTCTAGTAGTTAAGCTACATAATGCATAAATAGGCAGCAAAATTCTTAAGTTTTCTATTGATCTGTCTCTACTAAATTGATTTTATTCATTAGTCAATAATTCTTGTAATATAAAGTTATTTAGTTATTTTAGTTCTTGTAATTTAAATGGACCCAAAACTTGGACAATTTTTTTTAAAAAAAATTCAATTTGTACTTTTAGTACAAATTGACTAATTGAACCGATTTGGTTTGGTTTGTTTCGATTTAAGAGTTAGAGTGGATTGGTTTGAGTTAAAATTCACCCAAATCGACTAATTTAATTTTAATTTCAAGTTGGAGTCAAAATCAACCAAAACCAAACAGCACCAAGGCCTAGTTTTGAGGGTCAAAATTAAAAAGTATTTGTAATATGCAAAAAAGGGAAAATTACAATCAAATTAGCAATCAAGGCGATCGACGTGCAATTGGTGTGATACAGCGCAAGAGTTCGAACCAACATGTATAAAAAATATTAACCAAGAGCCATGTGCGTGCAATTGGTGTTGGCTGTTGAAGTCCTTTTTATTCCATCATGCATATTTTTCTAGCATTTATAAAATTAAAAAGGTTAGACTAGGCCCCTATTTCAATTATAGCCTTAAAATTCTAATAGCCCAATCTTCATCGTATCCTTAAATATAGCCAGCGTGAAATGTTACACTAAAGAACTGGTATCCAAATAGCATATGCTAGCTTATTGGTTGAAAGTAGTGTGCGTGTGCCCTCTCATTACAATTTTACATATAAAAAACTAGAATAGGAGGAGTAAAAAGAAAGAATTTGTCATGAGCTTGTTTGGTACAACTTAAAAGTCAATTAAAATAAATTTTTTGACAGTTATTTCACTATTCTAGCCGTCATTTTTGAATTTTTCTCTCACAGGTAAGACCCGTTTTATCTCTAACAGTCAAAAAATCAATTATCAAAATTCCTACCAAACAAGCACCATATATCCATTATATTACATTTCTTTTTGTAGTGATGCAGCACAGTAGTTGGCGTCCACGAGTAAAGAAGGCATAAAAAAAGCTATTGGCATGCGGAATGGGGGTTGGCAGGATAAAGTCTTATATATTCATACTTATTTGGTTCTTTTTGTACAATATATAGTTTGATAAAAAAAAAAAAGGAAAGAAATAAAAAAAGGAAGAAGAATGAACTTTATTGCAAATTTTCTTTGACTGCTTAAAAGTTAAGGCCATGTATTAACACCGTGTTTATGATATTGTTTCAACCACACTAACAACATCCAATATACTCACGTATTGGTAAATAAATGTATTGAATAAATAACACTGACATCAACATATATCTTGTCTTGACCTGAGCGCCATAAATGAAAAGAAAGGGGTCATTATGAAAGTTTGTTTATCTGAGTCTGATGTTTGAAGACTCTTGTTCTATTTGGCGTCTTTGAAGTAGTGAAAGATCATAAACCAATCAATCTTTAAAATTTGTATGTTTAGTGTAGAGTTAGGTTTGCTTGAATTTTGGTTAAATTCTCAATTCTTATGGGGACTATACATCATTTTATTACTTATATACATTTTTGCAAGATTTTATCACAATGAAAGATCTACAGAAGAAACAGTTGAAAAGACCTTGACTTTGGTATGTTATAGTGTTATTATTCAGTTGTCAAAAATAAGGAAAAAATGATGATGAATGTATCTTGGGTTTTTATATCCGCAAGCATACAGGTCGTAATAAGTAATATAATGGACCTTTAAGTTCGAATTGTCGTTTTCTATAAGGACTATAGTTTAGTATTTAATCTGATAATTCTAACTCCTATTTCATTACACAAAGAAAAATTGCAATTTGTTGTGATTTTTAACCTAAATATGTAAGAATATGTCGATGCACACAAAGATCAATTTAGAAATTAAATAATGAACAGATATTAGGGTAAACTAATTTCACCTATTGATCACATTTATGTCTTAAATGTCTTAAATCAAAATTCATAATCTAATGTAATGTTCGGTTGAATTCTCCTATTGTATTCAATTTATCCCTCTCGAGTTCTCATTGAACCTATTTAACTAATTCAATTCCATATCTCTATGCAAATCAACCTTAGTTAAACGAAATTTTGGTTCTAAGAATTCATTTATAACTGCAATAATCATTACATATTTCTCTACACATTATATCAATTTATCGGATTTTACTATATGATTTAAATCTCATATTCACCTTTCGATTCGTAAAAATTTCACAAAATATCAAATTAATGATCAAGTAATTCAATGCATTAAACTCATAGTACTTGTTTAAGCCACATTATTTTCATTAGAATGCATTTTGAATAGTGTATTGATGAAAAATATGTGGATTTAAAGATTTGGATTTGCGTATAATATTATTTTATTGAAAAATATATAGTTGAAATATTGTTAAATTACTGTTTAAGAATTTTATTTTATTTATTTATTTTAAAGAATGTGGATCAAACAAAGCCACAGTAAAATCAACACATGAAAAATAAAAGAATAAGAATCTTAAATAAAAGAAATAAAGGATCAATAAATTACATTGTTTGCCATAATATTAAATTTAACTATTCATGATATTGGAAGGAAAACCAAAGATTTACATTAAGCACATACCAAGTTTTGAATCGAGATGTAGAAAAGATAATAAATCTTGGATCAAGTTCTCTTTTTACCTCCAACTTGACTTCAAAACCTAGATCTTGATTTCTTCTTTCCTTCCTTTTGATTTTCTCTGGAAATTTCACGTCGTACATTGTGCCTCTCAATGTCTAAAATCTCCTTTTGAAGTCCTCAATTCTTATTCTTATACTCATCGTCACATCCTCACCAAATTTGGAGTCTTTATAAGCTTTTCACGAGCCAAAATGGAGTAACTCTAAAAAAATAGCGCAGTGCCTAAGTGCTAGAAAGTAGCGCCTGGGTGCTATGAGTGCAGCGCCTAGGTGTTGCCTTTCTATTCAAAAACTGTTTCATTCTACTAATCGTAGCGCTTGGGTGCTACGAATGCAATGCCAGGGCGCTGAGTTTCTCTTCCAAATTATTTTTTATTTCGATTTCTTTATCTACCTTATTATCTCTTTTTACACCATCTCTCCTAATTTTCAAAGTAACACTAACAAAAACATTCAAAATGTTCTATATTCATCAGATATATTAACCAATCAAGTTAAAATTGTGTGAAACTCGTGTAAAAATGGCAATATTATCGACTTGTTGAAATAAAAAATGCCATTACAGTTGGTGAAGTATTAAATTTCATGGATGAAAAGGAAAAGCTAATGGATAACAGTAATAATGAGAGGAAATATATAATACTACACAAAGGTAAATTGAAGACACTAAATTCAGAAATTGAAGAAATGGAAGGTCAAGTGGCTCGAGAGATTGTGATAGTAGCACAGTTAACTCAAACATACAAAATTTCAGCACTTGCCACAGATGCCTTTGATGGACAGGGTTACTTAGATTTATTTCAGTATGTTTTTCACCCTCACACGCACACTTTATGAGATGAATCATGCACAAGCTTGCACTAGCACAAATTGCATTCAAATGCCAATTCCTTGTGCATGCACGGAGATACTTGCACAGGATCACATTTATATTTTCAGTGCTATTTGATTTTAACCTGACTGAAAAATAGCATTCGTATCTGGTTTTTCTGTATCTTTAAATCAAAATATATCAAATATTTTTTTGTTGTTGTTGCTTTCAAAGAACTCAAGGGATTCAAACCGACAATCATCTTACTACACTCCTTTGTAAATCCAATGACCTTCTACATATTTCAAATTTTCTGCAGTTGACAGGGATTATTCAAACTCCACCGCAAATCCTCAGACGAGATGTTTGACTATCTGGATTTGAACTCTAAGCTCCACGACCTAATCAGGCATTATTTAAATTTGGTTTGTTTCTATCATCCTAAGTTGTATTGCATATAACTTTAGAGCGAACTTAGAATGAACAAAAATTGAAGTGTGTGGGCTTTGTTACTTGCGATGCACAGTTATATCATCCAAACTGTACACAGATATATTCTAACAAAGTTCATTGAAAGCCTGTTCAAAAGTTAAATACGAATCTTGTTTCACATATTTTTTATTTCTATTTTGTTTTCATTTATCTTTCATTGAGGGTGGGATGATGATGCCGAGGTTGTTAAAGTTGGGTTCACAGAATTTGCCGTTTTATGCATTCAGATTAGTGTACTTCGAGGCATTGAGGTTATGATGTACATCAGCAAAAAACATGAATGGTTTCACTTTAGTTACCTATACTTCGTTACCATTGCTCATCACATCCTCATTACTATTTTCTTTATCAGTGTGAGATTGACTATGAATTATGGAGGCATATGCAAGCTGTATATTCCTTTTAACTATTGAACTTAGCTTTGCCATCTTAGAGTGATTTCCACCATTTTTGTTTCTCATTTGTAGGAAATTCTTAAAGATCAAAGAAGTCAATAAAGCGAGTGATCCAGGTATCTCCATTATATTTGCAGTTTTTGTAGGACTCATCGGAATCGTGGTTGGCTGGCTTTTGAACTTACTGTCATCCTTGCCTTCTACGGAATCAGCTGGTTCTCATTGGAAACAGTGTTTTTGTTTTTGTTTTTTTTTTTTCTCAAAAAAGGAAAAAAGAAAAAATTGAACTTGGGGAGTAATTACTAAGTGAAAAGTTGGGTGACTCTGATATGTTTATTTTAACTTTACGTAAATTTGTGCCTACATAATTGTTCATTGATTAGTTGGTTCATTTAATATTTTTCTGCCATCAAGCTCTCCCCAATAATAGTTGGCTTTGCTCTTTGCTGCTTCCCTTCTATTAAGAACACAGATGTAGTGATTACCTATCCATTTTGTTTTAGATATAAAGATTGTGCAATAAAAACATGCTATATAAAATCTTCCTTTTTTCAAATTATATTCCCACATCTGAGATAAAAGTTGTGCGCAAACAAATAGAATTTACTACAGCATTATGCTTTAGGATACTAAGATGATCATAATCATGACCTCATGATCTGTGTAGTTCAACCTTCATTATTGCTTGAAATAGGGTTCGTGGTCTGTGAGCCAAAAATCTACGCTCTCCAATAGAAACACACGATATCTTGCCTTTGGTACCACTGCATGATAGATTGTGCTTGAGTCTGTAAGTGGAAGTGTTATACTGGGAGAGAAATTTGGTGATCTATAATAGGCGAGGGTAGCAGTTGGCTACGTCTGATTGTTGGATGACTTTAAACTAAATACAAATGCAATTGTGTAGAATAATTGCTTTGAATTTGAAGCATTGATGAGGGATCACCAGGAGATGGTTAACATTTGGGAGGGGCGTTGCTCGGGCCATTACAGAGCCATGGCTCTCCAAATAGAATTGTTCTTTGCAGAAAATTATAACGATGCCAAGTGTGAGGAAAAGCAATAAGTTCATGATGTTCCAATTCCGAAGTTGCATCTAGTTCTCTACAACACAATTTAGCTTCTATTGCGATTTTGTTCCCTAATTAATTACACGAGTGATTGTATCCTGAACTTTATAAGGTCTTTTGTTATTGACTATTTGAACTAATGGAATACTTTGCTTTTGGCAACAATATAAAAATATAAAATGACATCCTCAAAATTCCAAAAGAATCACAATCTACAGAGAGCATCCCTCCTCAACCCACTCCACCCAACCCCACAAACCGAGAACCAGAAGTAGCAGCAGCAGGAGGAAGAAGATGGACTTTGCAGAGCAAGCCCTGAACTTATTTGGAGAAGATGAAGATTTTGAAGATGACGAGAATAACAATAACTATTCAAACTACGGTGAAGAACGAGAAGCGGATAATGAAGAAAAGGAGCAACAACAGAGCTCATCATCATCGCCCTCCTCATATTCTTCCTCATCGTCTGTTGGGTCATCGTGGGCCACATCCGGATCCTCCTCGTCCGACAGTCGGAGCAGAAGTGCGAGTCCTAGCTGCAGCGACGATGACAATGACGATAAACATGGCGAAGTGAGGTCTTCTTATAATAATAATGATAATAGAAACAGTTACTATCATGAGAATGAGGAGGAGAACGAAGAGGTTGAGGATGAAACGGATCTGTTTGGCCCTGATAATGAGGGTTATGTGAAAACTCCTGCCATTAGTCCCTACCCCGTGCCTGGTATTTATATTTTTCTGTCTCTTATTGAATACTGTCCTTTTACTTTTTTGAAAGATTGATTTTAAGGGAGGTTTTCGATTCGTTAATTTGGGGTTTGAAGTTGCTTCATTTTGGATTTTGTGTGGATTGTTTTCTTGCATTGCCCTTCCTGGATATTATACTCTGATTCGAAGGCTCCCAGTTCAAGTAATATATTTACTAGTCTAATTATTGCTTCAACGTTTTTGGGTTTTCTAACAAGATATGAAATGGACTCCCTAATGATTTTCATTCCCTTTTGTTTCCACTGGCTCGAGCAGATTACAAACACCCTTTTACAGTTTCGAAGCATTATCTTTTTGTGTTTTTATAGTGTAACTTTATATTTTGGCTGTTCTAAATTATATCATTGAAAGCATATGCACTTTGTTTCTATTGATTGCTCCGTTTTTTAGATTTTGAAGCTGCATTGAGGGGTGAGTGTTGAGATTCATGTATTGTGTCAAACAGTTAGGTTATCAGCATACTGAATTTAATAGGGAAGATACGGGATTAATTAGCAGCATTCGTAGACAAATTTCTGTCAATTATTGTCTTTTCAGAGGCTTTTGATGTGAAGGAAATCATTTGACATGAGTGCTCAATTACATAGGTTGTATGCTAGAGTTGGATTGAAGGCTGAGTAAATAGAAAAAAGAGAGAGAAAGGGAAATGATAAAGATAATTTGGGCTGATAAACTGTATTGTGCCCATTCTTGTATTACCAGGAGTCAAGGGCGAACCCAGAAGTTCAACCCAGCACGGGCGGTCATCGACCGTTCAACCGCAATAAAATATTAAGAGTCGGTTTGATACCATTTATTTATTTATTGCGTTTTTTTCGCAAAAAATACATTTTGAAATGGTAATTTGATGGAGAATGTGTGGCTAAAAATAAATAGAAGTTTTGAATTTGCATGTAATATTATTTTATTGAAAAATGTGTGGTTAAAAAGAAGAGAAAAAATATATTTTGAAAAAAATGAAAATCAAGCAAGGTCTAAAGTTTAAATATAACAGTTATTTTGTTCAAATTGAATATATCTAATTTTCTTATAAGAATAAATTGGACTCATCGAATGTCATTGTTGCCAAGTTTTGTATAATTTAAAGGAAAAGCATGGGTTCGAATCTTTGTAATTGTACTTGCAAACCAAATAAAACCTAACAAATATTACTTTGTTCAACACAATGATAGCAACCAACAAGTGTTGTAATGGTCAAACTCCAATACCTCTATCAAGGAGGACCCGAGTTCGAAACCCCTTTGGTCCAGTTCCTATTGAATTTTTGTAAACAATGCAGAATAAAAGCATTGTAAAATAAATTTTGCTAGCAAGGGGATTTGAACATGAAACATCCAACATAAACATACAAGCTCCAATCAACTGAGTTAGAAGCCACGACTGAGACTTAAACGAAATACCAGTAATATAAGCTTAAAATTTAATCTATTCCCAACAGAAAAAAATCCTCCCGGCATATCCAGCACAGTCGGCCACTGGGGCTCGCCAAGTGCTGGATCCACCACTGCCAGGAGTGAAGGGGAAATTATTGTGACCAATAAGTTTGCAAATACCAATTGTAATGTTTGTTGTGTTACACTGATGAATAGATGTTCTTTATGAGTAAATTTGAAGTATGAGGTTATTTCAACAAACTTGGGAAGTGTCTTCAAGCTAGACTTAACTAAAAATGTATAGATCCAAGATGCAGTAATACTTGATCAAGAGGAGTGTTTTGGTGCATTTTGCTATTAATTAGTACTACCATGTCTAAAAAATGCAATTAGTAATTGGATTATTGGAATTTACTGAGACCACGATAAACTGACTATGTTTAGGCCATCATATTTGGTAACCATATGTATGTACTGGAGTGTAAACTTCAGGTTACTTTTCGAGAATTTGCTTTGTTTACCTATATCAGCCAATAATCTTGCACAATCAAATTAAAGGGGAAAGAGAGTTCATTCAACATCTGAACACGCTATATTAGAATAACCCATTAATCTGATTTAAAGAGCTTATAATGCTTGAATGCTTAATACAAAACCTTAATGTATTTCCTTTTTTGCCTTATTTTGTATTTTCAGTTCTCCCAGCCATACGTAATACAAACAACCATACAAGAGGGGGTTATGGACGTGGCCGTTGGCAAAATGATAGAGGACCTGGTCTCCTTCCCCGACCTGGTCCTTATCCACAAAGGCAAAACTATGGTTATGGTAACAAGTTCTTTAATGGCCCTCAGGATGAGCGTCTTGTTTCTGAATTGAAATTCTCTAAGAGTGAAGAAACTTTAGCAAGGAAATGTACAACCTTTCAGGAGGTAAGAATGACTCTCTTCCTCATAACTGGCAAGTCTTGACAAGGTCAAAGTACACCTTGGTGTTCTGTAGAGCTTGTAATAAGATGCTTGCATCGACTAAAATCTTTAGTGTGATTTTGAATTTGGTAAATTGCATGCTTAAATAGTTGTTATCATGGTTTAAAAAAATTCAATTGAAACCCGCTTTAAGGCCTGCGTCAGAGGAGTGAGGTGTACAAAAAATGCCTCAAGGAGCTGATTGCAAGGCAATTTTTAGAGGTGTACGTCTCATGTGTGTGAAGCACACGCCTCACAGCACCCTGTGATCTACAAACATAAAAATTTTGATTGAGCCATTCTGAGACCATTGTCCACTAAAACATAAAAAATCATGTTTCTCGTAGACCAACTTTGAGAATGGTCCACGGCCCCTACCAACTAAAGTAATATATTCTTTATAGATGTTTTTTTTTAAAATTAAATTTGCGCACTTTAAATGCTCTATTATGGATTTTGAAGATTGTTTATGATGTATTATGTGCTTCTTTTTTTATTTATTTATTTATTTATTAATGGCTTACGATGTGGTTTAAGCCTCAGAATGCCTTGAGGCTTGCGCCTCGCTTAATGAAGGAAAAGCACTTTTTTACCCAAGTAAACCTCTTTGAGCATTGGTTGTTATATTCATGGATTATCAAATGAGGCACTAGTTGCTTCTAGATACTTTCGAAGCACTGTATGCTCTAGTAAATTGGACTTTGTTGACTCAGAAATTAAAGATTTTGTATGCTCTCCGGCACTCACATGCATGCATCTGTCTGAGAGGGAATAGGGTATGTGAGTGGTGGTAGGAATGATGGAAGTGAGGGGTACGGTCTTGGCAGGAGGAACATGGTAAGATATGGTTTGGCTTGCCTTTTCTTAATAATATTTTTTCAGTATTTATAAAAGTAATATTTGAAAGATTCCCTTGGTCCCCCTTCTTTCCTTTAGGGATAAGAAGAGAATAAAAGTGGAAGGAGCTTTACACTGAGCAATTAAGGGTGGGGAATTGGGGTAGTAAGGCTTATAATTTCATTCACACATGTTTTAGATATTAATGAATTTGGGGTATGTTTTCTGATACATTCTCTTTGATGATTTTGCATACTAGCCATCTGAACTTGCTTGCTATAGTCGGGTTGAAGGTGGAGATGTTTTCTTTGATGATCGCAGTTTGGTGAGCATTTGTTTCCTCTTTCGATAAAGTTTCACTGAATGTTAATTTTCAGCTCATCTGGATCTGTCTTCCACATTTTTAGAGGCTATTTAAGCGTCTTATCACTGAAGATATTGGGGCTGACTTGAATGAAGGTTTTGATACTTACATTGAGAAAAAAAGGTATGGTGCTATCAAACAGAATGAAATGGTATACAGTTCTTCTCACGGACTGAGATTTTAATTCTAGTTTCGTTTATTTTATAGTATCCACTGATTTGTACTGTCAATGCTATGCTTTCACACCAGATTTAGGTTCTCAGGGTTTTGGAGACCTTCTCACTTGTATAAGAAATAAAAGTATTCCTTTACAAAACATGCACTTTGTGGTAAGACTTGTGCTATATAACCAGCTATCATGCACCAAGAATGTGCTTTGAGATCACTTACTTCATTATTTTTCCATGACTTCATTTTCATTGCAGACATATCGTAACAACCTTAATAAGGTAACTCCTATGCTGCTTTAATATTTTCCTTTAGTTTTACATATTTCAGCTCTGTCTGGAAACCCAGAAAACTATGGGATCGCGATTGTAGATCAGTTAAAGGAGAGGAAACTAACTTTCTCCTGTGTAACAATAATATCTTTTCATCATTTGAAGACTTTTTTTAAGTTCTTTATATAAAAACAGATTATTAAAAAGCATAAAGTGCGAAGAGGAAGACGCGAAGATCATCAAGAACACAGTTTTATAGTTGCAAAGCATAAACTCATTAGATTAATTTCTCTCTCAGCTACCTTTATAAGTCAACCAAAGCTCATAACTGTGCAAACATAAATACTTTATCACATAACAAATCAAATAGTGAAGCTTGTTGCTAGAAAATTTTCAGAATTCTCTCCGTCTAAACACACCAAGTAATACTTAGCCCCTATTTGATTTGGATAAAAATTATATATGTAGTAGATTTTAAGAAAAGTTGGTGAAATGGGTGGTTGAGAAGTTGATAAAAGATGTGGGTCCATGAAATGTGTGGTTGAATATGAATTTTGAAAAAGTTGAATTTTAAGAAATCGGGGCCAAACTGAAGTTTAATAGAGAGAGAGAGTCCATACAATTTATGGAAATACGGGAATGGACATTTGAATACATATGTAAGTTCCTTTGCCCGAGAGAGAGAGAGAGAGAGAGAGAGAGAGAGAGAGAGAGAGAGAGAGAGAGAGAGAGAGAGATCTGGAGAAGAATGTAAATAAAGAGAAACACGATTAGAGGGAAATCTCAATCCTACTTAATAATGAAATTCTCTCTTCTTGCACTTAATAATATGGGAAATGATGGCACTAAAACCCATAATTAACCACATAAGAGGCAATATGCTGGAACACTTCTAAAGGTTGGCATACAATTCTTGGCTCTAAGGGTGTGAGCACCTTGTAAGGCGATGTTAATGTTGTTGCTTCAACTTACTAAAAATAAGACCATGGAAATAGACATGGATTTCCCAATTAATGGTCATATAACATGGGTCATTGCTTCCAAAAATTTTAGGAGCTTTATACATTCTACCCGTCTTTGCACTATTTATCCTATAGTAGCGAAGATAAGGTGCTTTAATTTTGAATTCTACTACATGTTGGATATCTCCCATCAATGATAACTTATTTGGTTTAGTCAATGGACAGGAGCAACTAAAGTGTTAATCAAAATGTCCAAGAGATTAAAGTTAGATCCTATTCTTTGGTAGATTCCTAAAATTGGACTTGACTACAAGGTTTATTTTGGGAAATGGGTTTAGCGGTTTCAAAATATTCTTCTTACCGCAACATCAGAACTCAAGTGCGCCCAAAGCTCCTCATATTGTAACTATACAACCAAGGTCTGATAATTGTTCTTTAGAAATGATTTTTAACCTTAATAGTCATTTTTTTATGACATGGAGTTCGTGTAGCACGTCCATTTCATTCGACCCTCTCTAATCAGATGCATTACATTCTTTTTAATTCATACATCTTTGTTAATACTTGGACCTAATTTCAAAAACAATAGCTTTTAGGTATAACACGATCTTGTTTTGTAAATTTGTTATTCTCTTTATTACTACTAGTGGCATTACATGTATTCTATGTTGGTGTTGTTAGGATGACTGAGTGGGGCTCGAAGATATTGAACTCAATCTATATGGGAAGGTTCGACGCACTTTGGATAATTGGTAAATATGGTGGACAAGTTGAGGATGACTAATAGGTTGGAGGATTTCGTCTCCAGGTTCAATGAGTCATCAAGAGCCTTCTTGGCACAATAATGTGTGAGCAGTCGTGGTAGGTACTTGATGATAGCTCAGTATGGGGATAGGCGTCGGAAGGGAGTTGTGATGGTGCCAGAAGGTGCGAATGGAGAAGAATGAGCATCAATCTCGTGGGTGTTTCAAGTAGTAGTAGATTCATTTGTTGTTGAAGATAAGGCCAAATGTTGCATGATGAACGAACGAAGTCGGCAAGGGATGACCTATGCCGAAGTTACAGCAAACATACAAGCCTCGCGGAATGTTGATCGAAGGGTGCTAAGGTGAAAGGAGAATGTAGTTACTGTGGGTGAAAATGAAGGTGACATTATGTTGCCTAAGGCAGTATGTGCAAAAAGTTCAGATAGTTTATTGAATACCGTCCAAATAAGGGCTCGTGTCCAGTCGTTGAAAGGGGAGATGGATGAATTACTTAAGCTTGTAGGATGTGGGTCTGTATAGACAGCGTCAAGATGATCTCAAAAATAATTAGTTAGAACGTGAGGGGGCTTAATGTAGTGGGGAAAATGTTAGGTGTTCAAAACCTGTTAAGGGAATGGATGGCGGGTCTTGTTTGCTTACAAGAAACTAAGTTGGAGTTCATCTCGAGGGTGATTGTTAGTAGTTTATGGGGGGACAACATATCTGGTATCAATATATGGGGTCATGGGAGACTTCAGGAAGTGTGTTAGTCATGTGGGATACTAGAGTTCTTAATATGAAAGAGATCAGTGAAGGGCTATTTTTCTCGTCGCTTTCGTTCAGAAATATTGGGGATGGATTCCGTTGGATGTTTATAGGAGTTTACAAGCCTAATGTTGATGAGAGTAGAGGTGGATTGTGGGATGAGTTGGTTGGGATGATGGCTTGGTGGAACATTCCAACACGCATCGGGGGAGATTTTAATGTAGTTTGGTTTCCTACTGAGAGGTCTAGCTGCGGGAGATTAACAGAGGCAATGGAGGATTTCTCAAATTTTATTAGAGAAAATATGTTGGTAGACATGCCTTGATTGGAGGAGACTTCACTTGGTCATCTAATTGGGATCAACTTGTTTTGTCTTGAATAAATCACTTTTTTATTAGTGGGGAGTAGGAGGCCAAATATTCAGAGGTCACTCAAAGGAGATTGGGGAGGGTGTATTCTGATCATTTCCCTATTCTGTTATCGGGGAATGTGAGGTGTAGTGGAAGAAGGCCTTTTAGATTTGAAAAGATATGGTTAAAAGTAGATGGCTTTGGAGAGCAAATACGGGATTGGTGGACATCTTATAAATTCAGCGGGTCTCCCAGTTATGTATTGGATTGGAAATTAAAAGCCCTGAAGAGGGATCTAATGAGGTGGAATGAAGTGGTGGGAGATGTTAATTGACGTAAAACTCAATGCATTCCAAAAATAGAAGAGCTGGATAGGTGGGAGAAAAGTCGAGGATTGGTTGGGTAGGGGAGAGAGAGAGTTGTGCAGCTTTAAGGGGAGAGTTGGAGAGATTAGTGGAGATGGAGGAGATTGCTTGGCATCAGAAATGCACCAAATTTTTTCATAGATTCGCTAATTCTAACAGGCGCAACAACTCTATCACTTTGTTAGAGGTTGATGGGGATACTTATGAGGACCCGCAGGATATAGGGAATCAAATGGTGAGATTCTATCAAAATCTCTATCGGGAACAGTTTGACTGGAGGCCAAAGGTGGATGGACTAGGCTTTTCTACTATCATGAAGGAGGATGCCAATTGGTTAGAGAACCATTTGAGGAAGACGAAATCAATAAGGTGGTTTTCAGCATGAATGATGATAAGGCACCAGGACGAGACGGCTTCTCGTTCGCGTTTTATAAGACATGTTGGGAGGTGGTGCGGTTGGACATTATAGATGTTTTGACTTATTTTTTTGAGTACGGCCTGTTTTTGAGAAGTTCTAATGCTACATTCATTATGTTGATTCCCAAGAAACCGAGAGCAGTTGATTTTAAGAATTTTTGCCCTACTAGCTTAGTTAGCAGGACATACAAGATTATTGTGAAGATTCTGGCAAATAGATTGTAGGAGGTGCTTGGGAAAGTGGTGACTAAGTGTCAGAATGCTTTTGTAAAAGGAAGATAGATTTTGGATTCTGTGTTTATAGCGAATGAATGCGTTTGTCTCTAAATTACGTTTGGGGGTGCCAGGGATGTTATGCAAGCTCGATGGTCAGAAGGCCTATGATCACGTGAACTGAGAGTTCCTTATGTACACGCTCAGGAGATGTGGCTTTGGGAAAAGTGGTGTAAGTGAATTCAATTTTGCATCTCTACTGTTTCGTTCTCAATTTTGGTCAATAACACCTCAGAGGTTCATTTTCAAAGCAGCAGAGTTTTGAGGCAAAGGGATCCCTTGTCTCCATTGATGTTTGTAATTGTTATGGAGGCACTCAGTAGGATGCTTGAGAAAGTTGTGGAAGAAGGTTTGATAAGGGACTTTACGGTTGGACACTTACAGGTCTCCCATTTGTTATTTACAAATGATACACTGATTCTATGCGATGCAGATAATGAGCAATTCAGGAACTTGCATCGACTACTACTATTCTTTGAAGCGGTGTTAGGATTGAAAATTAATCTAGGGAAATCTTAAGCTATTCCAGTGGGGGAGGTTGCTAACGTGGATTAGTTGGCCAATATATTGGGTTGCAGGGTTGTGCTATTACCCATGTCATACCTTGGGCTTCCTTTAGGGGCAAGGTTTAAATGTAAAAATATTTGGAGCGGAATTGTCAAAAGGGTGGAGAAGAGGTTAGCTAGGTGGAAGCATATGTACCTCTCAAAGGGAGGCTTTCTTACTCTCATTAAATCCACTAATATCCCAACTTATTTCTTGTCATTGTTTCCCATTCCTATTACAGTTGCAAATAGATTAGAGATGATTCAAAGGGAGTTTCTTTGGGCAGGGTTAGGGAAAGAGAGGAAATTTCATCTGGTTAATTGGGCTGTGGTTTGTTCTCCTGTAAGGATGGGGGGCCTTGGATTAAAAAGCCTTGTTTTGCTTAATAAGGCTTTATTGGGTAAGTAATTGTGGCGATTTGGAGTGGAGATGAGAGTTTTTGGAGAGGAATAATAGGAGCGGAGTATGGTGTGATGGAAGGGGGTTGGTGCTCAAGCGAGAGTCGTGGATCTTATAGGGTGAGTCTGTGGAAGTATATCCGACGAGGATGGAATGAATTTCGAGATAAACTGACTTATGTGATGGGGAATGACAATTAGTATCAAATTTTAGGATGATTGATGGTGTGGAGATAGTCCACTAAAGGCAAGATTTCCTTCTTTGCACCGCATTGCCATGAAACCGTCTGCTATGGTGAATGATGTAATAACCGTGCATCATGGAAGTTATAGCTGGAATATTGCTTTTGAGAGGGGACTATAGGATTGGAAATTTGATGATTATGCATTGTTTTTTACTTTCTTGCACGAGGTGCATATTCAGGTAGGAGAGAGTGATCATAGCAGGTGGACGTTGGCACGGGATGGTATTTTTTCAGTTCGCACATATTTTAGAACCATATTCGGCCCGATAGAGAGTTCTTTTCCCTGGAAGATGGTGTAGCAATGTAAACTACCTCCACAAATGGCTTTCTTATTATGAACGATTGTGAGGGGGCAGGCGTTAACGATAGACAATCTTCGAAGAAAAGGCTTTTGTGTTATTGAGTGGTGTTATGTGTAAGAGAGATGGGGAAATAATTGACCATTTGTTTATTCATTGTAATGGCGTTCGGCGGCTGTGGAACGATATTCTAGCTTCCCAACATTTGAATTGGGTGATGCCAAGGCGCATAGAAGACGTGTTGCGGGCATGGAGGAGAAAATTTCAAGACAAGGGTAGGAGACTTGTGTGGAGTCTTATTCCGGGATACATTGTATGATGTGTGTGGAGAAAACGGAACAACCGCTGTTTTGAAGACCAAACAAAGACAACATAACAGTTTAAAGAATTGTTTTATATGACTTTGTATACTTTGTTTAATGTTGTGACAACTAATCATATAGAAGAGTTGCCTATCTTCATGTCTTTTTCTTTCTTGTTTATTTTGATAATACACCCCCCATGTATTATCCTATTTATTAATAAAATGAAATGATTACTTATCCAAAAAAAAAAAAAAGCTCATTCATGACTGAGGAAGTGATGTGTACTTGAGAAAGAACCTTGATTAAATCCTATAGTGATAATTCATAATCATTAAACAAAATGCCTATGTTTACACTTTTGGATCTAGCTAGATGGTTGAATGATTTTTCTGTAGCAAAGTTTCATCTGTTTTGAAATGTGAACCTTTTTTATTACATATGAATATTTTTGTCAGTATATAATCCTTCTGAATTTCTTACAATATTTCTTTCTTTGTCATGGACCTGAATACTTCATGTTGATCATCCCGGTTATATTCCTTTTGATTTTCTTATAATATTCTTTCTTTGTCATGGAGCTGTATACTTAATGTTGATGAACCCGGTCTCTAAGGTTTAATCATGCAAACTCCTATAATAAAAGTTAATTGCTCCTATTCTTGTATCTGTAGATACTAGCAACTGCTTGTGTCAGGCACGAGCCTTGGGAAATGGGAGTGCATAAAAGGAATGGGGTCATCTATCTTGATGAGCATAAAATGCCAGAAAGGCCACAAAGTGATCTTGATCGTAGAAGGTAAAGGAGTACATTTCTCTGCTTTTTAAGAACTTTCCTTCTCGGTATGGTGCTTTCTCCTTTCCTCCTATCCCAGAGGGGGCAAGTAACATATATGCAAGTTTAATCTATGGGTTTTTTATATAGGGTGCATGGGAAACCTATTTATCTTTTATCTTCTCAGCCTTCTGGTTATATGCTTTTTGCTGAAACGTAGATTGCAAATGTCTTTTGAGGTTTGAAAAAATTCATGGTTGGTCTGATTTTCTTCCTCTAAATCATTTGGTTTTTTTTTTTTTTTGGGGGGGGGGGGGGGGG
>NC_036244.1:233557-239667 GCF_002742605.1 Olea europaea var. sylvestris | reverse complement strand
GAAAGTAATGGTATATAACCATAGAAGTTGCTGATTGAAGTGGAAAGCCAGCATGTTATAACATACATTTTGTTATGTACGCTCGTCAGTCATTATGCTGAAGGGTGAATGATCAAGGACAAAAGAAGGCAGTGTATAATATAGTTGATATAGTGTGTTAATGTTGTGCGGAAGTAACGATCTAGTGGTGCTAATATCATGAGAATTGTAATTAGATTGATAATTATACATGTACCAGTTTGCCCAGGATATTTGTTTCCATTGTGAAAAGAGGCAGTCATAAATAGTTCCAAAGTAGAGTACAATTAATTCATAGGGTTGATTCCTAATAGATGTACTGTCCACCCACCTCGTGTTCTTATGCAGCTATATCAGTGACCATTAACCTTTGCTTTAAATTTTTATTCTCCTTTTCATTTACTGTAAGTGATGTCTCCTTCCTTCAGTAGATGTTACTGGGGCTATTGTTTCGAAGCTCTTGCCACAGAAGATCCAAGAAGAGCTGATGGAGAAGGAATACATCATATTGATGCCAATGCTGAATACTATTCTGTGATTAAAACCAAATTAGGAGCCCATCGAATCCTGATGGGTGCCGAAATGGACTGCTGTGATTCAACTGATGAGGGTAAAAGGTTCTATGTGGATCTAGAAACAAGTCATGAGGTTGGCATGCTCGATTATTTCTGTTGTTTTCCTCATTCATTTTGTTTCCTCTTCCTCCAGCTTGTAATTTTGGACCATGTTCTGTTCCATTTGTGCCTTCTGCAGTTGGACTATCATACTGAGGAAAAATTTGAGAAGGAGAAATTACTTAAGTTCTGGGTATGGATATTCCTCCTGTCACATTAATATGACATTTCTTCTCCTATAATTTGTTTCTTTATTCAAGCAATGACTACGCTGAATGGAAGTTCGATTTCATGTATGATGACTATCAAGTAAATTTGCTTTTGTGAAAACCCACATTTACTGTTATTGTCCAGTAGATTCCCTAAATTTTTTTCTTTACAGCATATTCTTCTCGTAAAACTTACTTGATCTCGCAGTATTGAGTTAAAACTCTCTCCTGAAATCCTTAAATGTCTCCTGGTCTGTAAATTTTTTCGTGTTGCCATATTCCTTTTCCTGTCTTGTTAGCTTGAATTTTATTTGCTTATTTGGAAATTTACTCTGAATTTAGATGGTCAGAGATTTATCTTGACTTTCTATATATCGGAATCATATTGCTATCTTTGCTGCTTCAGATTCAGTCATTCCTTGCTGGTGTACCGTATGTTGTCATTGGTTTCAGGTATTTCCATGTCCTTTGAAACTAATAGTGCACCTGGTTTGCAGTTTTGTTTTCAGTTTTGAATTCATTTTCTATTTTTTGTTTTGAAGGATTATTTTAAGATTGCAGAGAATGCGTTTGGTTTGTCATTCTGAAAAACTGTTTCTCAAAACAAAAAATTAGAAAACACATTTCGTATAAAAATTTTAGAAATAGTTTTATGAGTTTTTTTCAATCAATTTGATTATTTAGTAAAACATATCAATTTTATGCTAATATATGATTAAAAAAAATGAATCATTGTAAGATTGAGAGATAGTACCAAAGAGATGGATTCTCCATTATGGTTCTTGAAGGAGCTAGAGAGAGAGAGAGAGAGAGAGATTTGTATTTGGGTAGGTTTGGTGTTATTTTATTAATTATTTTAATTTGAAAAATTTTTAAAATCATTTTCCTTGTTTTAAGTGTTTTTTGAGTGTTTTCATTGAAAACAATCAAACCGTCGAAAAGTCATTTTGAGTTTTATGTTGTAAAATTTTCCTTGCTTTCGAAAATGTATTTTTGAAAATAATATATCAAACACGTTTTAAGTGTTTTAGAAAACTCTATACTGAAAATGACCTCAAAACAACAAACCAAACGCACTCTAATCTTTCTCTTTTCTTTCTTTTTTTGTTCTTCCCTCTTTATCCTGTATAGATGATTGTAATTTCCAGAGTCTAATAAACAAAAACCTCTTCTCCCCCTCTTCATATTTGTTGGCATTTCCTTGATGCAGGGATGATACTGCCGTCTTGTCCGTACAGAAAGACTAAGAAGCAAGGACATAACACACAGAGTAAAGATGAAAAACTATTGGCAGGTAAATTTTTTATCTGCGTATTTTTTTTTCATTGTTCTTTTCTCCTTTATCTTATTAGATTGGTTCTCGTATAAATCATATCCTTGCATATAACTTTACATGCTAAAGATATTAGGGTCCGTTTGATTATAAGGGTGGAATTTGGGTGGAAAGAAAACGAATTTCAGGGAATTGAATTGCCTAGATATTGTTTTTCTGGGAATTGGCAATTAAATGTGTTTGATTGGTATAATTTTTCACCTAAAAAATGTTGAAATTTTATATCTTTTGGTGTTCATTTGACTTTGTTTTTCATGAAAATTGTCAACTAAAGGGACAATTTGTTTCAATTGGGAATAAAATTTGTTCCAATTGCCAAAAAAAAAGGGCTGGAAATCCAATTCTCACCACCACTTCACTGAATTATATTTGTTCGATATACTGTTATCAATATAAATGTTGAGAAAGGAATACAATAGAAAAAAACAAAAGAAATTTCATTGAAATGATGAGAATTGAATTTCCACAAAAACATGGAATTGGCACGTGTGGCAAGAAGTTGGAAAACAAATTCCATGGAAATTTTTAGCAATCAAACAACACAAATTGGTTGGAAATGGAAAATATTTTCCATTTTCCATGGAAAATCAAGGCTATCAAACATGGCCTTAATTTCTTGATCTTTTTGTTTGAATTCTGGCAGGGAGGAGTTTGCCTAGCATTTGCTGATGAGGTGTTATGCTGGCTTTATGGGACAATTAAAGAGAGTAAGATTTCTTCTATTTTGATCATTTTCTCAACATATCTTTAAACACACTGATTCAAATTCCATTATGTGGCTGCAGATGAAGACTACATCTTGCAGTTTGCCCCACCTTTCACACGATTGGAGCTTCTGCAAGCACATTCTTGCCCGGATGAAATCACTAACCATGTCGAACAATTATAGCCACATATTAAGATTTGAATATATTGTACAAGAATTAAACTATGAATTACGGTATTTAAACTGGAAGACAAGAGGATTGAGATATCTTGATGCTAACTTTGGCTGTAAATTGGGAATGAAAGATCAATTTCATGTTTACATCATCTTTTGGTGTGTGCTCCGGAATTAGTAGTCATTTTCCTCGCTTATCTTGCCTTGGTCTACGTGACAGGTGTTTAGCTATTTACTTTCAATTTCGCCTTCACATGTGCTGTGGTGGTTGGTCAATAGGATTTAAACCAACCAGGTAAGCGATGGTCAGTCGAAAGGAGGACGCCCGTGGCAGTCATGGTTCATCCATATATGCTCATATTCTCTCCCGTCCGAAATTAGGTCCATCAAATACCATCTGATCAACAAATTAATTCTGTTGGAATATAATTGTAAGCCTAAATATTTCAACTACACAATCATCAGATAACAGAGTAACCTGCATGAGGCCTGACTCCTCAGGCTCCTTGCTAGCTATTTCCTCTGCTGTTAGACCCCCTGAAAAAATTGTCCGGCAGGAGCAGGGTTAAACTGTGAGAGTTCAGGGACAGTTCCAAATGCATCAAGTGAATACTTAACTGGTAGCAATTCTTACACCTGAACAGACACAATATTTCGATGTCACTTTCACTTGGTTCATGCTCTTAGAATGTGTCAGTTTCAGTTCAACAAGTTAAGGACCAAACCAATGGCACTTCCTCAACACAGCTCATGGAGCTGAGAAGGATTTCCAGCAAACAGAAATCCTTGTACCCATATAAAAATTCACTCACTCGCCAGAGGTGATAATCCAAACTCAGATAGGAAGTAGAAGGTTTAGTTGAATTTATGTACATAAAACAGAGGAGAAATACTTATGTTTTGGAACTGATGAGAAACACAAGCTAAAGCAATAATTTCTAAGAGGACGTAGACTTTCTAGAACCAAAAGTCTAGACAATGAAGAGTAGTAATAAATAAATGGTGTTTTGTACCATCAACCTGACAGCAAAACTTGTTTAAGGTTACAATTTCTCCAATAGAACCCAAGTTTGAGGAGAGTTATAATTACCATGTAGATATGAGTGCTAAAAGCATCAAGAGCACAATGCCCAAAAGAAAACAGAAAACGGTAAGAATTTTTCAAGAGATCAACTCAGAGTAAGAACCCATAAGAAGACTCGACGTTTTATTCATTTGGTGACATATTCGATATCCGTGGAGGCTCCAACTCCCCGGTCAGAAAACGTCTTGCTAAAACAGCATTGTTCTGGCAAGAAATAGTGAATGTAAAAAGAAAAAGTACAACTCAGGTAAACATATGTAGAAGAAAAATTTAAGAGAGAACTGAAATCGATTAATTACACTATAGATAAAGATAGATTAAAGTATTGCATCTTACTGAGACCAAAGAAGTATATTTGCGAAACTGTTGTGCAGAAGTGCAGTAATTTTTTATATTTGATACAAATATACTGATGTCTGCAGACACGTGAAAAGAAAGCTGGCAATGGCCTAACCTTAAGATTGAATCTTAACTGTCGCATCTTTTGATTATACTTGTGATAATCTGAGGAGAGGGCATCATGTCCAGCCTTCTCAAGAGAAGCTATAGCAGGAACAGCAGCATCTGGCCAGTGAAAAGACACATCTCCCTGTGCAAAAAAGGAAACACCGCAAGTATGTTCTGATATATGTGTGTATTTTCTTATAACTAATCTCAAGTATATCAAAATATGCAAATGAATGTTCCACAATCTTAGAAAATATTCCCACCCTTACATTTGGAGTTTTTTCATGCGATCGATTTACATAATTTGAACTACCACTCTTATCACCAGCAGTCTTTTTCATTCCCATCATTCTGTTTGCTTTCCACTGGAGTGCACATAAATTGAATTGCTTGTAGTAGCTTTTCCAACCACCTGTCCCACTGCTTTTCTCCAGTGAGTACCTTATGATTTGATAGGATGGCATAATACTCCGATGTACTAGCAGCAATGCTCCCTGGAGTTTTGGCTCCAGGCGCTTGATGAGATCTACTAATACCTTCATCCTCCCTGGGCACATCCAAAGGTGCCAAATTCCTCCTTAAAAGATGTTTATTCTTTGTCTGATCTTCCTAATCCACAACAGTATTCTCTGGCTCAAGGTCAGGAAGGTCTCCTATACGTCAAATAGTCTTTTGAAAAAGAATGTCAATTTCATGTAGTTTGTTCTCTTCAAAATCTTTATCTGTTAGCTCAAACAGCTTCCTCTGTTCAGTGTCGTATAGTTTCTTGACAATGAAACCAGGATGTTGTTTCCGCTTAGGAGGCTACTCGTTTAAAGGTATAAAGTGCACAACATACTTGTGCATAGCAGATTCCGCCACTTCATCTTGATGGAAACTATTGTAAACCTTTGTTGGTATTTTTAAATGGTCTTAAATGGTCCAATTATCTTCTTAAAATGGTCTTAAATGGTCCAATTATCTTCTTCTTTTATTGGAAGTTATTCACCTTCTCACCTTCTCATAACTGTCCATCTTCCCTACTTTGTGGTAACCGTTCACGTTTCGTAACTTCTTTGATGGGAAGAAGTATATAAAGGGAATAAAGTGGTATTGGTCCCCTAGCCGAGACTTTCATGAAACTACACCATCGCAGAGAGGTCTTGAAGGCTTGGAAGCACCAAACACAATTAGAAATTTTGCAGTTCAAACGACAATGGCTGGAGGTCAGTTTATGATCTTCAGTTTCCGCATTTGATCTATATGTTGTTGTTTATTCACATGATAGATCGTGATAAAGCTCTAACAGTTGGTATCAGAGTACTATTTGCCTCTGCCTTGCCATTTTGTTCTTTGCAAAAATTTTCAGAAATTTTCTGTAATTTTTCTAGAAATTTCAGATCCATGTTTCATGTGTTTTTGATGGAAATAAAGCTAGGAATCATTAGGAAATTGATTTCTGAGATTTTTGATATAAATTTTGCAAAATTTGGTGGTCGGAATCATGATATATGACTGGGTTTTTCATTCGGGTCGGAACCGGGTT
>NC_036244.1:223557-228557 GCF_002742605.1 Olea europaea var. sylvestris | reverse complement strand
ACATGGAAGATAATACTCGCTTTTAGAGGACCTGTCGCCATGATTCATGCATTTTTGTTTCTTGAAAGTGAGAATTGATGGGTTTTCGATATCATATCGAGTGAAATATATGGACCAAGTGGGAGAATGTAAACCTTTGTTGGTATTTTTAAATGGTCTTAAATGGTCCAATTATCTTCTTTAAATGGTCTTAAATGGTCCAATTATCTTCTTCTTTTATTGGAAGTTATTCACCTTCTCATAACTGTCCATCTTCCCTACTTTATGGTAACCGTTCACGTTTCATAACTTCTTTGATGGGAAGAAGTATATAAAGGGAATAAAGTGGTATTGGTCCCCTAGCCGAGACTTTCATGAAACTACACCATCGCAGAGAGGTCTTGAAGGCTTGGAAGCACCAAACACAATTCGAAATTTTGCAGTTCAAACGACAATCGCTGGAGGTTAGTTTATGATCTTCAATTTCCGCATTTGATCTATATGTTGTTGTTTATTCACATGATAGATCGTGATAAAGCTCTAACAACTATAATATAGTTCCCTTGTATCACAAGATTGCCAATTTCCACAACCTCTTTTTTCAGCTTCTTCTGGACGATAAAACTATTGTCCTGTTCCAACCATGGCTCCTTTTTGGGTCTGAGTAATGTCCTGTTCAAAATAAGAACTAACTAATAATTTACAAAAGATTAATGCACACACGGTAAAAGTTTGATCTTTCTGCCATCACAAATGCATTCCTATACAAAGCAGATAATACGTAATTGAAAAATGAGTAATTGTCTGACTTCCAGCACAGATCACACATCATAGAAGCCCATCACCAAGGAGGATACTATAAGATGCACTAGAAGACTTCTTTTTTTTTTTTTTTTAGATAACCAGGTAATTTTATTAATTAAAAGAGAATACATATGAAGTGTATTATCAATTTAAACGAGAAAGAAACAATAACAAATTAGGCAGCCCTTCTATAGGATTAGAAGCCGCGGCATTAAACCAAGTATATAAAATCAGATAAAACAAATTCTCTAATTTGCTCCGTCATTCGTATTTGGTCTTCAAAATAGTGATTCTCTATTTCTCTCCGAACACACCATACAATGCATCTCGAGATAAGATCTCATACAAGAGTGTTATCCTTATCACAAAGTTTTCTCCTCCATGCCTGCAACACATCTTCTATACGCCTAGACAACGCCCAATCCATATGTTGAGACACTAGAATACTATTCCACAACCAACGAACACCATCACAATGAATGAATAAGTAATCAATCGTTTTCTCATCCCTCTTAAACATATAGCACCACTTGGTTACATAGAAACCTTTTTTTCGAAAATTATCCACCATTAACACTTGCCCTCTCAATACCATCCACAGTAAAAATGCCATCCTTGGAAGCAATTTGTATTTCCACACCATCTTCCAGGGGAATAAACTCTCCACAGGTCCCAAAAGAGATATGAAATAAGTACGAACTGAAAAAATATCATTCCGTGCCAACCTCCACTTGCTATGATCATCCTCTCCTACTCGAATTTGTACCTCATGCAAGGAGGTCAAGAACAACGCATAGCTATCCAATTTCCAATCGTGTAAACCTCTCCCAAAAGTAATATTCCAATTGTAACTCCCATTGGAGTGTCTAATACATCATTCACCGTAGCAGAAGACACCATGGCAATGCGATGCAAAGAAAGAAACCCCACTTTTAGCAGCTAATCTGCACACCACCAACATAGAATCTAATATTATTACTATTCCCCACCACAGAAGTCAATCTATCCTGAAAATCACTTCATCCTCGTTGGATATACCTCCACAAACCTCAACCGAGAACCAACCCCCCTCCATCACACCATACTTTGCCCCTATGATTTCTCTCCAAAAACTCTCCTTTCCACTCCATGCTAGAAGACTTCTAATCCTATCAAACTTGATAACAAGATCGATAAAATTGAACAGACATTTGCAAAATAGCAATAGTTTATCCTTTTATGTTTTTAGAAGAGGAAATTCTAGTCCTAGAAAAAGGATTTTCCAATGATGCAAAATTATACTTCAAAACATCCAAGATAACTAATCAATGTGGACAGACATACAATGGAACTCATTTCTAAACCATAAATCCTAACAAATCAACAAAAGCTTAAAGTAAATTACATTCTGACCACAACAAAAATCACGAAACATTTGCAAGAGCTTCTACTAGATTGTGTGCAATATAACCATCTTTCTTGAGAATTTAATATTTATTCAAAGTGCAATTGCAAGACATATTAAAACAAAGAACTCAAATCAAAGTTCAATCTTATTTGCAAGAATACAATTTTTTTTTTCAACATCAACGACATAAGTAATGTGCCATCTAAGAAACAAGCCTTTGCATACACCAGAAGATCCACACTTAACACTACTAAGTAAACTATGGATACCAGAGTGAAATTTAATAACTAAAAATTAGATGCATAACTATTGAATATGATCTTTGAGTCCTATTTTACCTAACGCAGACAAAACAAACCTTAATAATGGCCGCATAAGGCTTCTGGTCTCCATTTTCGGGAACTAAGAGCACAGGATCCTCCTACAAATAAGCAACGAGGAATCGTATCTAACCACTCGAAAGATGTGACAACTATAAGATTTAAGAGGATAACAGAAGTGATAAGCCACCATCATCTTGACAACATATAAAGTAGCCAAGCTTTTAGAAGTTTTAAAAGGCAAAACTAAAAACTGCATAACGACTGATAATGATTCCTCTTCCCTTTTCATCTCCCTGAAAACCTAACGCCGTCACCTCCTCGTTTTCACTCTTGTCCTCTGGCTCAAGAATCTCCTCTTTCTTCTTCGTCTCCTTTGGTTTCTCTTTCTCTACTTCAAAGTCGTCATTGTCCAGGTGCAATCTTTTACGCTTCCTTTGGTTCTGACCACCTACTGAGCGGCATGAGGCCAGGGGCACATCATCCTCGTCTTCACTAATCGCAACCTCTACAAACCGGTGGTTTCTCATTTCTCCTAATCACACTGGCTGTTTGCAAGGAAAGACCTAGAACATGTTAGAGGCAGAAATTTTAATAAGAAATAATTCAATTATGACATAACCCGACGAGAAACCAATAGTGAAACAATAATGTATTCCTAACAATTTTCCTGAAACCCGCCAGTTAAAAAAGAAAAGGAAAAGAAAGAAAACTTGCAATCATTGAACATTTTAGATTCATTTCAGTACATGATATCAGAGAATTATTCAATTGAATAAATATTAAGCTATACTTATAGAAAACCAACTTCTTAAGGCCTGATAGGAGCATGGTAACTAAAGCAGGCAAGATTATACAACAAGATTCTTTTTCCTGGCCAGAAATTTCAGATCATTACATTAATATATCTCACTTAACAACTTACTAAGAATTAATCAATTAGCCTCAAATCTTTTTATAAGAAATCGAATCATAATAATATTAAGAAGTAATCAATCAAACAAATTAGAAAAGGAATTATATCTGTAAACTGTCTTAAATCCAAGCTAAACCCTCTCTCACACATCGAGAAATGCCAAAATGACGGCCAATCGATTCAATCAATAATAAAATATTAACAAAACGTGTAACACGAAGTTCACCAAGAAAACAGTGAGTTTTAATTAACAACAAATATCGTAACTAATAACTGTAATATAAAATGGAAAGAAATGCAGAAAAATAAAGATGAACACAACATGAGGCAAGAGATTCAGAACCGGAGTTCCTAATCCCCTTTTGAACTTCTGTCAAACCGGAAGAAAATCACTATATCACTGAAATCATCAACAATTGAACAATCCAGTACACATCTCTTGATACTCAGTGGAAGTCACGCAAGATTTCCCAAAAATAAGCCTCACAAATCATAACAACATTCACTCAAAAATGAAGGATCAAAGCCTATACATCAATCACACAAGATCTATACACAGCAGTGATTTTTCATCATAAATGGGCTAAAAGAAAGAGTGCAGTGGAGAGAACAGAAGAGAACCACAGAGAGAGTTCGAGAGGCAGTGACAGAACTGAGGAGACTTCGATCAGAAACCCTAGGGTCAATTATAAATCGAAGCCACTAGAAACCCTTTATCGAACGGTATAGGGGAGAACACTAGGCAAGATCTGAAGCATCTGTTCTTATTAAAAAATCGTGTTTTCAGCAACACGTTTTTTACCAAAATATTGGGAACTTGAATTATCAATGAACAGCCTGACCCACAAGCCCAGCTTCTGAAATGAACCAGGCCATCATCATTGTGCCATAATTCCTCCACAAAACATATTAACCATCCAACAAGAAATAAAAATTACCCAATCCTTTATCAATTATCAAAAGGAAAAAATAATAACCAATGACGAATCCATTATATATTATCACAGAATTAATTAAATACCTCATAAAAACGAGAGAAAAAAGATAAAGAGGATTAAGCACCTATTCTGGCTTTGTGATTTTGGTGAATCTTTAAAGGAGAGAGATTTGTGTGTGTCGAAAGGCACAGAGTTTGCATGGATTCTTTAAAAGAAGAAGAAATTGTTTAATTAATAATGAATAGATACAAACTCTATTAAGATGATATTAACAACCACGGGATAATGATTGAAAGAGAGAGTCCATAGAGAATATACATTTTGTCCATTAATTTTTAAGTTGATTTCATTTTGATCACTGAATTTTAGGGTCGCTCGACCGACTTTAATAAATGAAATCTTAATTGAGTTACTAATCTTTAATTTGTTAGTGACGAAGCAAGCAAAAATACTTAATAAAGTCAGCTAGAGGAACATATCAATGATGCCGTTCTGTAGAAGTAACATCCAATTTCTTCGGTACAAGAACGAAAGAGAGAAAAATGCCCTTTCCCAAAGTGGGAAATAGTATACATATACGTGGCCAACACAAAACAAGAAAATAGCATTAAAAAAGAAAAAAATAATAATAATAATAATAAAATTATATATATATA
>NC_036244.1:218560-222904 GCF_002742605.1 Olea europaea var. sylvestris | reverse complement strand
TATATATATATATATATATATATATATATATATAGAGAGAGAGAGAGAGAGAGAGAGAGAGAGAGAGAGATAAAACAAGAATTTGGGGAGTGAAAAGTCTGAAATGCCCTCTCTCTCTTGGAAGTCCAGCTTCCTGCATCAGGTTCTCCTCCACTTAAAAAGCACTCGGCTCGAGTGATAGCGGCTCAGAAGTTGGACCATCTGGTGGGAAGTATTCATATAAATCTTAAAAGTAGGAGACATTTGCAAGTCACAAGAAGGATCAATGATGTAGGCATTGTCACTTATCTTCTTCTTAATGCGAAAGGGGCCAAATTTATTCTGTTGAAGCTTGTGATACATCCCAGTAGCAAATCTGTACTTCCTCAAATGCACCATCACAAGTTTTCCATCTTTGAATTCTTTGAACCTTCTTTTTTTGTCAGCAAAAGCTTTATAATTATTATTGGCTTCCAATAATCTCTATTGAATCTCGTTATGCATCTTTACAAATTGTTTAACTAAGTTCTCAGCATGCTTGCTCTTGAATTTAAATGTTCACGAAATTATTTCCTTCGATTTAAAACTACCGCAAGTGTACGGTTCGTTAACAAGTAATAAAGTGGATTAAATGAGTCCGAATATCGTCTCACAGAGATTGATTAGTTCAATTTTTCCTATCGTTGTCTTAACCAAAACTAAATTACTAAAGTGGATGTGAACCTAATTAAAACCCTAATTTTGGAAAGAAAACCCTAATTATGCAATTTTTTATGATTGACTTAAATTAAATATGCAAAACAATATTTTTTCACTCTAGAATGAAATCAAATGTTGAGAATGCACGTTTGTTGTAATCAATAGAAATTAAACACACTAGGATCACGATTTCCCGTGCAATTATCACTTTAAAACCCTAGTTTCACAATATGACAACACACTTCAATTGTGATGAATCAATGTTGCTAAATCTATCAAATACTCTCTCTCGAGATGTATCGAACCTAATTCTACATACCACCAGCCTATATCTCTATAACAAGTGCATATGTAAAAATGCATGCGATTTTATGAACATTTAAAGAATCACGTAGGGCATAGCGGTATATTTCTATCTCCTATCGGAACCCCACGATGATTTATATTATGTCGAACTTATTCCAATTCTCTCGAATGCAAGAATAAATCACACAAACTCACACAATTACAGGCCCTTAATTTCGGAAACAATAATTGCATATAAATCATTCAAAACAATTGAAATATGTCTTAATGTCAAATTGCAAAACTAGAAAATTAAAGATCAAATTACATGGTACATCGATCTCCTAGTACATGAAAATCTAACCTAACATGGTAAAAAGAAGAAAATACAAAAATAGTTGAAGAAACGTCATCACCCAAATCAAGTTTCAATCAATTTTTCAATTGGCGCGATGTTTTCCTCTTGTTCTCTCTTCATTTTCTCCTTCAAAATCTCTATTTTCTCCTAAAAATGGCATCCCCTTTGTTCTGGTCGAGTTTTGGTTTATATAGGACCCTAAAAATCTTGTTTCAATAAGAGTTTCGGCAAAATAAGAAACTGCAGATTTGGCCTCCGAATTGCTCTATGCGATCGCATAGTATATTTCTATATGATAGCATAGAGTAAAAAAGATTTGAGAATAATTTTTTGGGATGCCTCTATGCGACCGCATAGGAGTTTCTACCATGAGATCGCAAGGTTATGTCATTCTTTCAGTCGGACAGTTTTTAGTATTTTGGTCATAACTTTCTTTTCTGATCTCCAATTGAAGTGATTCAAAGTGAATTGGGAAGAAAACTCAAAGATCTACACTTTTGATTGAAATATGATTTCTCAAATTCTGATGTTTACTATGCAAAAAATGGATCTCAAGTAGAAATTAAAAATCACGAGCATAGCTTTTTCGCCTGAAAGTTGATACTTGATAATACTTCGACCATATTTCACCTCTTTGACTCCTTTCCTCATCTGATTGACCTCTAACACTCTTGAATCTTCATTCCATTTCCCGTCTCATTTATTGATTATTTGCAACTTGATCCCCGAACTTTCAGTTTGATTCATTTTGGTCCTTTTTGCTTGTTTCTTTTATTTCCATCATCTCATAATATCACCAAATTGGTACTTAGCTCATTCACTTGTTTGATTTTTCCTTCGGACCATCTTTTGAATAATTGCACTTTGGTCCCTGAACTATCACTTTGCTCCATTTTAGTCATTTTTCGGCTCTTTTCTCCTGAATTCCACCATTTCCATAGAAACACCTACATTGCATGAATTTAATGAGATTAATTCACAATTTAAACATTTTGCTCGTAATTAAGTCATGTTTATGATCTAAATAAGTGTGCAAAAATACACTTATCAGTAAACAACTAAGAAAGGAGTACGATTGGTGGACCTGTTCATCATTTTGTTAAAAGCAAATTCAGCTTGAGGCAAAGTTAGGTCCCACTATTTATGGCTTTCTCCAATTGTGAACCGTATAATGTTGCCTAAGGTCCTATTAACCACTTCAGTTTAGCCATCTGTTTGAGGATGGTAGACACTGCTTAAGCTGAGGTTGGTAGAAAATCTCTTCCATAGTTCATGCCAAAAGTGACTGAATCTCTATCTAAAGTAATTGATCGGGAAATACCATGCAATCTCATGATTTCTCTAAAGAACAATAAAGCTACATTAGCTGTATGTGTTGTCTTCTTACACGAGATAAAATGTGCCATTTTGGAGAATCTATCCACAAATATCATTACTAAATCTGCCTACCTTTTGGTCTTTGGCAAACCCAACACAAATTCTGTTGGGGAATACACCGATTATGTGCATATTATATTAAAAAAAATACCGTTTCTATTCACGAAATCGAAACAAGGTTTCGACTTACCGAAATGGAGTTTGAGAAACTAACCAATGATTATCGAATTGACCATTTCCATTCTGGAATTAAAACATGTGATTCTTCATATCGAACCTTGCATAAACTATATAAATAAATTTAATCATTTTCTAAAATCAAGTAGAAATGAAATCAAAGAAGAAAAAAATTAGATGTAAGTGATGCGATTGGCCGAGGCGAGTATAACTCTTTCCTTAAGATGAATTTACCCCGCATCGATGCTAACAGTTTTTCGACAATCATCTCCCAAGATACAATGACCACGTCAAGTCATAGGAGCACTCCAAATGGTTTCGACCAATGAACTCGAACAGAATTCCCTCTCTACCAAGGAAATGCATGAAAATGCTATGGAATTAGAAAGGAGAGAATTGCAAGAGGAAAATGAATGCTCAATGCAATTGGTGTACCCAAAATCATGTCCATAGGGTTTTATTTATAGATGTAGAAAGGGTGCAAATGAAATAGTGTGGGCCAAAACATGTATCCTTTCAAAAAGTTGCAACACTTGGCCAAAACCTGCATCCTTTTGAAAAGTTGCAACACTTGATTTCTTTCAACTTTGATCCGCAATTTTTCATTCATCCGAAATTGGTTTCGAGATTCCAAATATACCACGTCGATCTACTCGACGAGTAGAATAACTTGGTCTATTTACTTTTGTAATTTGACTATCGGATCAAGTCCAAATATTGGGTCGAAGTTGACACGTAATCACACCTTTTCATTTTCCCAATTTTAAATTTAACCAATTTTCGGTTAATTTTTTAACCAATTCCAACAAATCCATGCTTAAGTCTGTTGGGAATCTACTTATACATGCACAGCGGAATTTAAAATAATTTTCGATTCCCACCAAGAATCGCCTTTGTGTTTAGATAGAAATTGTGATAAGACTGTACCTTTTCCAGATCTGCAATCCTTTTGCTTTTCTTTTCGTTCCACAACTTTGATTCTCCACCACAGCTGTCCAATTGTCCAGCCTCCAACGGTGATCCACACAGAGAATATGATTGCAGCCTCTAGGGTTTTCTCTTATGCCAGCAAGAATAATGAAAAACTTTTATGGACCTCAAACCCTAGTTATGTATTTATATAAACCCAAACACGTTCGGCCCGGTCCGGTCCAATAATTAATTAATCCAATTAATTAAACCCGGTCCGTGAATTAATTAATCCAATTAATTAATTCGAAAATATAAATAACAAATCCAATTAATTAATTTATCCAACTATTGTTAAATTAACCAATTGGCAATTTGTAATCTTCCAATTCTCTTTTGTATGTGACCCATTAGGTTCCCGACCACGATACCTAACGACGTGAAATATTATTTTGATCTAATCAAAATAGATAAATTAAAACACCCTTTTAATTTATCGTCAATTCACATTCGCCGTCCCTGATTGACATCTAGCAATGTGTCAGGGCAATACATGTGAC
>NC_036244.1:215282-218403 GCF_002742605.1 Olea europaea var. sylvestris | reverse complement strand
ATGACGACCTCAAGTCAAAGGACCAATTCCACTACCGAACGTTAGAGATTAACCACCGACACTCAGATAGTTATCCATGTGGAATCTCTCGACGGGTCTCCAATGTTTTGTTCTATAACAAACATCCACGTGTTCATTTAAGTGTCACCACACTTTAACTTGTGAGATCAGCTACTTACTTCACAATTAAGAAATGCCACACGTGATGATCTATCCGTAATAACGATACCCGTATCTCATTATTACTTACGACCACGGATGATTTAAGATTCAATCAGATGTAGTTTGTAGCTCACAATCACAACTCCTTGTGATTAACAAATTACAAATATTTGAATCTACGGACTCTATTATTTATTTAATTGTCTATTAATTAAATAATAGATCTGCCATTTAATTGCATTAATTATATATAAAAGTATTTATGTCCAAAGTTGATTGGACCTAGGGCATAATACTTACAAAATCTTCCCAGATTGTTTCTGGAACCGATAATGGGGTGTATAAACCTGTGTTCGGAACAGTACCCTTAGCTGTCTGACAAATGGCACACTGCAGTACAAATCTAGTGATGTCACTTTTGAGTTTCGGCCCAATATAAATCAACTTTCTACAGATACAATTGTCTTATCCCTGCCAAGATGAGCTACTAACCACCCGGCATGTAATTCCCGAATAATACGTAGACATAGAGAAGTATTAGGAATCCACAATTGGTTGCCTTCAGATAAAATGCTGAAGTCCTATGTTTTTCCTTGTTAAGACTATGCTTCCAAATTCCACCAAAATCTTCGTCTTCGGGATATTGTTGTTTAAGATCTTCATAACCAGTAATTTCTCTTTGAGCAACAGCAAGCACAGAACCTTTTCGATTTAAAGCATTGGCCACTTTGTTCACTACACCAGATCCATGCTTAAAAACAAAATTAAAATTTTGCAAAAATAACACCCACCGGGCATGCATTCGGCTTAATGTCTTTTGTGAATTCAGAAATTTCAAAGATTGATGGTCACAATGAATGATGAATTCTGTGCCGCAATAATTAATGTTCCCTATAAAGCTCTAACAATTGCAAACAACTCTTGCTCGTATGTAGTCCATTTTGTCTTGCCTCATTAAGTTTTTCACTGAAATACTCTATTGGCCTCTCTCTTTATACTAGGACAGCACCAATACCCATCATTGATGCATCTGTCACTACCTCAAAAGGCATATCAAATTTTGGTAGGGCTAAAGCAGGTGTCGAATTCAATTTTTTTTTTTATCAAAGCAAAATTATTATCTTGGTCTACTCTCCAATTAAATTGTCTATGCCTTGTGCAATTAGTTTCAGGAGCAATAAGATTACTGAATCCCTTTATGAATCTTCTGTAAAAGGTGATAAATTTAATGATGCTCATTTCTAGAAGAATCTAGAATTACTTGCCTACAATATCCTAGAATTCCTTGGTAAGCAAGTATAATAAAAAATTAGAATTGTCTAGATTCCACTAGAGTAACTTGGACACCAAAAAATCTTGTATAGGTTGTAGACACTTGTAGAATTCTTAGAAGATGTGATAAGAGTCTATAAATAGGGCATGATCCCTCTTTTGTTTGCAAGAAAAAAAGAAGCTAGACAAAGCTCAAGCTATTGTAAGCCATCATCATTCTAATAAAATTCCTTTCTCCTACCCACTTTGTCCACCAAATTACTTTCTACCAAAATCTTCCAAACTATTAACTTTCAATAAAAAGCCAACTATTTTTTTCCTCCAAAATTATTCCATACAAAACATCCTCAATCATCCTATCTCATCACTACAACAACACAAAAACTATGAGTGGTATCAGAGCCACGTTCGATTGATATTGGGCGTACGCATATATGATGGCAGACGCTTTCCGCTCATCAATTCCTATCCCAACATTTAATGGAGATAACTATGATTTTTGGTCTATCAAAATGAAGACCTACTTTTGTGCTCAAAATTTATGGGATGTCGTCAACGATGGATATACTAATCCAGATGACATTTCCACTTTAACTTCTGTACAAAAGAAGGAACTTAAGGAGAATTAACAAAAAGATTCTCTAGCATTACTTTCTCTACAAATGAGCTTGACGGATACATATTTTCCAAGAATTATGGGAGCCAAAACAGCGAAAGAAGCATGGGATAAGTTGAAGGAGGAGTTCTACGGCAGTAACAAGGTACGTACTTGCTGCCTTCAAACTTTAAGAAGGAATTTTGAAAATCTAAAAATGAAAGAGTCAGAAACCGCAAAAGATTATTATTCAAGAATAGATGAAATAGTAAATCAACTAAGGTCTTATGGTGATGATGTTCCCGAAAAGAAGGTTGTTGGAAAAATTTTAATTACTTGCACAGAAAAATATGATCCAATTATTGCAGCTATTGAGGAATCCAAGGATATAGATGAATTAACAGCTGCAGAATTAATGGGATCATTAGAAGCTCATGAAAAAAGATTAGAAAGGCGCTATGAAATGGAGATAGAAAACGCTTTTCAATCGAAACTTAATATGCGGTTTCAAAAATCTAAAGAAGGTGGAAGAAAATTTAAAGAGAATTCGAAAAATAAAGAAATTCAAGGAAAAGAAGTTGATAAAAATGACAAGTATTCTTCATGCAGTATTTGTAAAAGAAAAGGTCATCAGGAGAAAGATTGTTGGTTTAAAGGTAAACCACAGTGTCGTAACTGTAGAAAATTTGGACATGAAGAGAAATTTTGTCGCCTTAAACAAAATCATCAAGCTAATTTCTCTGAAGAAAAGGAGACAGAAGGAAATCTGTTTTATGCCTCCACGAAGAATGTCTCTGAAAAGAAATTAGCTACGTGGTATCTAGATAGCGGCTGCAGTAATCACATGACGAAGGATGAAAGTATTTTCTGCAGTCTCGATAAAATAAATACAAAAATAAAAATTGGCAATGGAAATTTTATAGAGGCTACAGGTAAAGGTACTATTGCCGTTGATACAAAAAAGGGCAAGAGATACATTAATGAAGTTCTCTTAGTCCCTACAATAGATCAAAATCTACTAAGTGTAGGTCAGATGATGGAGAAAGGATACAGTATACATTTTGAAGGAGATTATTGTACAATTTATGATAA
>NC_036244.1:201504-215022 GCF_002742605.1 Olea europaea var. sylvestris | reverse complement strand
GTTGCAAAATCAAAACTATCAGAAGCGACAGAGGCAGGGAATATATATCAAATAAATTCAACAAGTTTTGTGAAGATGAAGGAGTGGAGCATCAACTTACTGTTGGGTACGCACCGGTACAAAATGGCGTGTCAGAAAGAAAGAACAGAACAGTAATGGAGACAGCTAGAGCTATGCTGATGGAGAAAGGTCTTCCAAAAACATTTTGGGCAGAAGCAGTAAGCACTGCAGTCTATCTACTAAATCGATGTCCGACAAAGGCAGTGCACGACAAAACACCAGTTGACGCATGGAGCGGACGAAAACCATCAGCAAAACATCTCAGAGTTTTCGGCTGCATTTGCTACACACATATACCTCAGGAGAAAAGAGGTAAGCTGGATGAAAAGAGTGAAAAAGGAATCTTCTTAGGTTATAGTACTCAATCAAAAGGCTATCGAGTATATAACCTAAGAACAAAAAAGCTGATTATAAGTCGAGATGTTCAGTTTGATGAAGATGCCACCTATAACTGGGAGACTTGTCAAATCGAGAGAAAAGCTATCAGCATCCTTACACAACCAGAAAAGCAGGAGGGTGACGTTGAAGAAAACAATCAACCAGAGTCCCCACAGCAAGCAACAATAGAAGAACCATTTGAGTCACCAAAATCATTACTAAGAAAGACACAAAGATTATCGGAAATATATCAAAGCTGCAACTTGATGATCATTGAACCTGAAAGCTATGAAGCAGCTTCAAAACAACCAGAATGGAGAAATGCTATGGATGAAGAAATAAAAATGATCGAGAAAAATAATACTTGGGAGCTTGTAGATCCTCCTCAAGATAAAGAAGTCATAGGAGTTAAGTGGGTCTACAAGACAAAACTCAATGCTGATGGCTCAATTCAAAAACATAAAGCAAGACTAGTTGTCAAAGGATACTCACAGCAGTTTGGCATAGATTACACTGAGACATTTGCCCCTGTTGCACTTCTCGATACTATAAAGGCGTTAATTGCACTAGCCGCACAGAAAAGGTGGAAGATTTACCAGCTGGACGTCAAATCGGCATTTCTTAATGGTTATCTTGAAGAAGAAATTTATGTGGAGCAACCTCAAGGGTACGTGGTTCGAGGTAAAGAATATAAAGTTTTCAAACTAAAGAAGGCACTATATGGATTAAAAAAAGCTCCGCGAGCCTGGTACAGCAGAATTGACAACTACTTCACTAAGCAAGGATTCAGTAGGAGCCAAAGTGAACCAACTCTATACATCAAAAACCAAGGTACAAATAGTACACTTATAATCTCTTTATATGTTGATGATCTCATCTACACAGGGAATGATGAGAAGATGATCAAGAAATTCAAGGAAGATATGATGAAAACGTTCGAGATGACTGATATGGGATTAATGCACTATTTTCTTGGGATCGAGGTAACTCAATCTAAAGATGGGATATTTATAGCTCAGAAGAAGTATACCACCAATCTATTAAAAAATTTCAAGATGGAAGGTTGCAAAAGAGTAGCAACACCTCTGGATAGCAACAAATCACTCAGAAAAGAAGACGGTACTCCAAAAGCAGATAGTTCACAATTTCGAAACTTAATTGGAAGTTTACTCTATCTAACTGCTACAAGGCCAGACATAATGTATGCAACCAGCCTACTTTCAAGATTTATGCAAAATCCAAGTCAAGTTCACTATGGAGCCACAAAGCGGATACTAAGATACCTCCAAGGAACAAAGGACTATGGAATAAGGTATGAGTCTACGCCTGACTCAAGACTACTTGGGTATACTGATAGCGATTGGGCAGGATCAGTAGATGATATGAAGAGCACATCAGGCTATGCATTCACACTAGGTTCGGGAATATTTTCTTGGGCATCAAAGAAACAGGCAACGGTTGCACAATCATCAGCTGAAGCAGAGTATATTGCAGCAGCAATGACTACGAGTCAAGCAATATGGTTAAAGCGCATACTTGAAGATATGGGAGAGCCACAAAATGAAGCAATAAAGATCTACAGCGACAGCAAATCAGCTATAGCAATGGTCAAGAATCCTGTATTTCACAGCAGAACAAAACATATTGGCATCAAGTATCACTTCATCAGAGAAGCTGAAGCAAACAAAGAGATAGAACTTAAACATTGCAAAACTGAAGAACAATTGGCGGACATATTCACGAAGGCGCTACCACGAGCAAAGTTCGAGATACTACGAGAAATGATTGGAGTTGCCGAAATGAGCATCAAGGAGGAGTGATAAATTTAATGATGCTCATTTCTAGAAAAATCTAGAATTACTTGCCTACAATATCCTAGAATTCCTTGGTAAGCAAGTATAATAAAAAATTAGAATTGTCTAGATTCCACTAGAGTAACTTGGACACCAAAAAATCTTGTATAGGTTGTAGACACTTGTAGAATTCTCTAGAAGATGTGATAAGAGTCTATAAATAGGGCATGATCCCTCTTTTGTTTGCAAGAAAAAAAGAAGCTAGACAAAGCTCAAGCTATTGTAAGCCATCATCATTCTAATAAAATTCCTTTCTCCTACCCACTTTGTCCACCAAATTACTTTCTACCAAAATCTTCCAAACTATTAACTTTCAATAAAAAGCCAACTATTTTTTTCCTCCAAAATTATTCCATACAAAACATCCTCAATCATCCTATCTCATCACTACAACAACACAAAAACTATCAAAAGGTTGCAAGACCATGAAAACGCCTCACTTCATGAGTATCTTTTGGAGTTGGCCAATCTCTAATAACCTGAAACTTTTTATTATATACATGGATCCCATCCTTGCTTATCACAAATCCAAGAAATAGTAGCTTGCTAGCATAGAATTCACACTTCTTCAAGTTAAGATATAGTTTGTTAACCCTTTAAAACTCCAAAACTAACCTTAAATGCTGATGATGTTCTTGTTCTGATGTACTAAAAATCAACATGTCTTCAAGATAAACCATGGCAAATTTTCCAACAAAAGGCTTAAGTACCCGAATCATTAGCCTCATAAATGTGCTAGGAACATTGTATAGGCCAAAGGGCATCACCAGCCTCTCATAGAGTCCTTCTCTAGTCTTAAAAGCAGTCTTCCATTCATCTCCAGGGCGTGTTCGAATCTGGTGGTAGCCACTCTTGAGATCAAGTCTAGAAAACAATCGAGAACCTGCTAATTTATCCAGCATGTCATCAAACCTCAGCTTAGGAAATCAATATTTGATAATAATTTTATTAATAGCTCTACTATCGAAATACATTTTTCATGAACCATCTTTCTTAGGTACTAATAATACTGGTACATCCAAGAGGCTTGGTCTTAATAGTTGTTTCTCCTTTAAATCATCCACTATCTCTTGCAAAATAGCATGTTCTCTAGGGCTAATTTTGTAGTGTGGTAAGTTTGGTAAATTGGCTTCCGGCATGAGGTCTACTTGATGCTGGATATTCCTCATAGGCTAGCTCATTAGGTAGTTCATCTGGTGTCAAGTATACAAAATCTATGAGAATAGCTCGCATTTCAATAGATTATTGACTTTCTTTTTTTTCAACTCCTTGACAATCAAAGATAGAGCTAGTTTACTTTCTTTCATTTCTGCCTTGAATACTTGTTCAGAGAAAGTAAGTAAAATTGGTGTCCAATGGCTGCTTTCTTCTTTCTCATTCTTCCCCGTTGAAGGCATCAGTATTATCTTCTTACCTTTTCATGAGTGTAATTCACTCATTAAACTAACACTTCTAAATCATGATTTTTAGTTTGTTCTTGAGCACTTTTGAATGTTTTGATGTGTGTGTTCGTGTTGTTCTGTAGTGTGGACAACTTTCGAGAAAATGCCACATTTTGGAGTTTGTGATGGAGCTATAATGGTGATCATAAAATTGGAGTACGAATTGGAGAGAATTGAAGGAGAGTGACATAGAAACGAGGCTTGGAAAATGAACAAATTAAGTGAAAGGTTAGTTCCAGGGGCACCCAAGAAAAAGAATGAAGGCCAATAGAGAGCTAGGCGCCGTTGGCCAGCTCATGGCCGTTGCGGCGCCCAGCATAAGAAAATGAAGCAGAATGTCTAGCGCCTGGCGCCACCTCACAAAGTGAAGAATTTTAGAAATTTTGGGAACCTTTCGACCCAGCCTAACTTTGATCCGCCTTGAAAACCTAAAAGACTCTAAATACCTATGGAAAGACCTAACAAAGGGGGTTGGTTTTCTGAGAATTATTCCGGACAGCTAAAGAGATTGCAAAGAGAAAAATTATCAAGAGGCAAAGAGGAAAAATTCATTTGGGAGAAGATTGACGACCGTCGGAGGAAGAACTCACGCGACTTAAACTAGTTTTTCTTATCCCTTTATTCTTCTTTCCCATGTTCTTCTTTTGTATTTCGGCATGTCAATCGATTCAAGTATGAACTAAATTCTTATATCTAGGGTTGATGTAACCTATTTGAGACATGATTTGATTTCAATATAGTTATTTCCTTTAACGTTTCCAGAATTTATTTGTGTTGTTTTTTGCTTAATGCTTTCAATTGCCTAATCACCAATTGAATGAATTGATGCTTTAAATTTGACGCTCGAGAAAGGGAAATTTGAACGTGATCTAGTACAACATAGCCTAGATTCATAGGTTTAGAGAGGAAGTACGAGTCTTTGAGGGTAATTTCAATCAAGAACCAAGTGCTTTGATAATCTTTATACGTTTAATTCGAAATAGAGATATTGTGATTAAAATATAGATATAGGTTCTATTAGCGCTCGAGAGAGAGAATAGAATTAAATTAGAGTTCTTGCTTATAAATTTGGGAAAGAGTTGAGGGAAATAGCTATAGAGGTTGAAAAACGTGTCAATAACACGGTGAAATCATTCCCTAGATATCTGTAAATTGATTCAATCTTTAGAAATTGCCTCATTTTACTTACATTCTATATTTCATCTATATTAGATTAGCGTAAAAAAAATCAATTCAAAATTTAATTGTCTAAATAAAGTGAAAATCGAAACAATTATAGTACTTCGTGGAATTCGAATATCAATTCTTCTGGGTCCGACACTTTTCAATTATTTACTATACTACAAAACTTGACACCATACACTTGCAGTTAAATCATGTTACATAAATCGTACGGCATCCTTCCAAACCAATAAATAAACATTCTCTCTACCCTTATGTATGGCTCCAGATTCAAATTCGTAAGGCCTGTCTAGTAAAATATGACTCGTATACATCTCAGCCACATCACATCATGCTTGATCTTGGTGGAATTTTCCAATTGAAAATAGGACTTTACATATTTCAGTAACTTTGACCTCAATTCTCTTCCTTATCCACCCTATCTTATAAGGATTTGAATGTATTTAACTCTTAAACCCAATGCCTTTGAAACCACATTTTCACTACTTCCACTGTCAATAATGAGGTCACAAACTTTCTTATGAACAGTGTAACGAGTTCTAAAGATTTTATGCCTTCGAGAATTATTTTCCTGTCTAGGAGATAATAGCAACTTCTGCAAAATGCATAGCACACACTTGTCCTCATCTCCTGGCACAATTTCAGTTCCTTCGTATTCATCTTCTGCAAATTCATCTTCATACACTCTTAGACTCGTGATCAACATCCACAATATTAATTGTTTCCTCAAGCGGAAATCATTGGATCGATGTCCAGGCTGATTACATCTATAACATTTTCCAGAATATTGTTTGGCATAAGGATTGCTTTTAGCTGAATGAGTGGCTATCTGCTTCCCATTAGCTTTACTTTCATTATTCGAACATTCTGTTGCAAGTTTGCTTTGATGTTGAATAAAGCTCCATTTGGGTACATGGTTGGATTTTGTATTTTCAGATGATTGCCCAATGTTGCTCCGACGTGTAAACGTTTTCCTGTTAGAGCTCCTTACAAACTGATTCTCCATCTTATAGGCTAAATTAACTGCTTCAGAGAGCGACCAAATTGTTTTCAGTTCTAACATGTCTGAATTTTTTCTTTCAGTCCACCAATATATCTAGCCACTTGTTGCCTCTCAGTCTCATTCAAATTGTTTCTAGCACTCAACCTGTAAAATTCTTTAGTATACTCATTTAAAGATTTATTCTTCTGTCGGCAATGTTGATATTACTGATAAAGTATTTGCTCATAATCAGCTGGTAGAAAACAAGCTCTCATGAATTGTTTCATCCTTTGCCATGTCCTCACCTTACCTTTTCCTTCTCGCCTTCGAGCTAATTGTAATTGATCCCACCAAGTTTTTCTTGTTTTTCAAAGCAACCTATTTCACTTGTTTTTCTTCTGGAATCTCCATTAAAAAATAATAATAAATAAATAAAATTACCCCTTCCACCCAATCCATAAACTTTTCAATGTAGAGATGACCATCAAAACAAGAGATATCTATTTTAATTCGATAACCCTGAAACCCATGAACTTCACGACCTTTAGCATTTGTAGGTCTAGCTATATATGTTGTCTCTAGGGATGTCAAAAGGGCCGAGCCATCAACTTGTCGAAATAGGGCTCGTGGATGACTTGGGCTCGTAAAATCACGAGCCCGAGGGTGAGCTGAGCTCATTATTTATAGTGACCAAACGGTCACTGAAATTTATTTTTTTTTAATTTTTTTCCCTTCTACTATGAATATCCCTTAACTCTTTTTTTTTTTTTTTCTTTTCTTTTCATATCAATCACTCAATCAGTATTTCAACTCTCTCAACTCTTTTTTATTATATCAATTATCGAGTTTTTACTCTCTTGTACTGCAAAATATATAATATCGATTCAATTTTTACAGTTTATTAGTTGCAATTTCAATTCATCCAATTCTCAATTCTCACAATCTCACTAAATTTATATTTTTCTAGTTATTATATTTAGATTTCATCATAAACAATCAAACAAATGGACCAACGCTCATTTGTTAAGAGCTTATTCGATACGGGATGTAGGTCACATCATGGCGAATCGCCGAGAACGTCACAAAGTCAATTTCCAAATGAATTTGTCAGTTTAAATGACATACCCATGCCTGAAGATGTTCACATTCACGGTCAGGGAAGCCACAATCCAATTGATTTGGATGATATTAACGTTCCCGAAGCAGAACATGAGAACGAAGATGTCGAATTAAACATCCCAGATGCGAGAGGAAAGCGGAAGGGCAAAAAACAAGCAAAATTTTGGGATCACTTTAAATTGATTTCAACGGAAAAAGTCGTCGATGGCCTTATAGAATCTAAAACAGTATGTAAATACTGTCAACAAGGATTGACATGGCAAAAAGAAATTGGTACCACCCATCTCAACCGCCACTATAAAGTATGTGCGGCCAGACGTGAATTTCTTCCAACTAGTCAAACACAATTGTAATTTGACAGTCTAGGCGTCGATTCTACGACTTCACCCCTATCCACGCGGGTGTATTCGGAGGATAATAATCGAACCAGAATGGTGAACTTTGTTGCCGCTCAATCTGCCTCTAGCTATTGCAGACAACCAACACTTCGCTTCGTTCGTGAAAGAATATCTGTAACCAAGGTACGTTGGGGTAATCGAAACATTCTTTATGCCGATACAATACAATATTTCAATAATTCAAAATAACAATTAATTATGGATTTACAACAATATGGGAGTGTTATATCTTTAACTTTTGATATATGGGAAGGGGTTAATAAAAGAGCGTATATAGATGCAACCGTACACTATATAGACTCACTTTGGTGCATACATAAAAAAATTATTACTTTTAGAATTATTGAGTTTCCTCACAATGCTAATAATATATATAATGTTATTATCCATATTGTTGGAGAATATAATTGTGAGACTAAAATTCGATCTTTTACTTTTGATAATGCTAGTATTAATAAGATAGTCGTCGATAAATTGTATAAGAAACTTCAACCTGATTTTGGTGGATATTTGTTTCATATTCGTTGTGTGTGTTATATTTTGAATTTAATTATGCAAGATGACTTAAAACATATAAATGATGAACTTCAAAGGATTAGGAATACATTAGTATATATTACAATCTCTCCTAGTAGAAAACAAGTATTTGAAGATTTTTGTGCCAAATTAGGGGTGACGACTGCTAAAACATTTGTTAGCGACGTAGGTCATAAATGGAACTCTATTTACTTGCTATTAAAGTCATGTGAAAGTTTCGAAAATTTAGCAACTGACTTTTATAGCAATAGACACGTTTGAAGTGATGATGATGGTATGTTAAATGAATCCGATTGGGTTTTAGCTTTGAAAATTAAACAATTTTTGACATCTTTTTATGAGACCACAAAGATTTTATCCGGCATTTATTATCACATAAATTGTATGGTGCTTGAACCCCTTTATATAATTACAAGAATATTCCATAAATATAAAAATGATCTTGCTTTTAGTGAAATTATAATTGCTATAGAATTAAAATTTAGAAAATATTGGGAAGAACTGTCTATGTTATTTCCTTTAGCATACACAATGGACCCCCTGATATAATATTTCGGGAACTAAATACGTAATTAATCAAATCAATAAATCCTTAATACTTGATACACTTATCACCTATAAGAATTTTTAGCAAACATTATGTGGAATGTATAATTTATATGCGGAAAGAATTTGTACGAATGTTAGTCGGGTACCCTCTGCACCTACTCCTTCGACTGAAATTGAAGAAGATGATGCCAAAATAATGAATTTATTCAAGGCATTAATACATTTAGATATGATACAACTGTAATGTGTTCATCTAGTGTCATATCGTCTACATTTGCATCTCATCAAACATCGGTCGAAACTCAAAATGTGATGTCTTCCGAATTAATTGATTATTGCAATCATAATATGTCAACAGATGGAATAATTAAAAAATGTTTAGATGACGTAATTGAATTCTGGTAAAAGTATGATAGACGTTAACCAATTGTTTCTACAATTGCGAAAGATCTGCTGACACCTCCGGTTAGCACTATTGTTTCGGAGTCTGCTTTTAATGCAGGTAAAAGTGTTTTGATCAATGTCAGGAGCCAACTGAAAGAAAATATTTTGGAAGCGTTAATGTGCGTGAAGAATTGGCACGACGCTCATTTTCGACTACAAGATAAATACGTTGAAATTACATGTCGTCAGATAAGTGATATTTGATTTAATTATATTAATCAAAATTTCCTTCTTTTTAATTGTTAAATTTAATTTTCTTTAAAAAGTTGTACACATTACAACAAATTGTTCATGTACAATTTTTAACTCCGCCTACTTAAAATTGATGTAGCCAATCCCAAACTCGGATAAAGGATGAGAGTTTACATTTTATCTAATTTAAAAAGAAATTGAAAAATATATTTTTTTTTATAAATGTATTTCAAAAAATAATTTGTCTTCATTATATAAATATTTTATACTTTATAAAAAATATTACAATATGATATAAATAAAAAACTAAAAAAGTGTCTTCATTAAATTATTTTTTTAACACTTTTTATTTTTTTTAAAAATGTTTTCATTACATTACTTGTGTTTTTCTCTATTTAAAAAAAAAAAAAGACGAGCCCACAAGCCGAACTCGCCTAAAATCAACAAGCCGAGCCCAACGAGCCATGAGCGCGAGTCGAGCTCGTGAGGTTAAGGGCCGGGCCGAGCCACATTAGTTGTCTCACTCATAATCTATTGCTTAACCCCTTCATCTGTTTCTGATCCTACCCAAGTTGGCCTTCGATGTTGAATTTATTCCCCATTAGACTTAAAAAACACGGGCGGTTGGTTGTAGGTTTCTTCTGGTTCTCTATCGATCCCATACACCCATCAAAGAAATTCGAGTATTTCAATCTTTCAGAGCTTTGTTTCCCCATTCTGAGATTTTCAATCCCTCCTCGAAGTGTAGCAAGCACCAAACACAAGACGCGAGACATTGCATCCACCTTTCGCTCCAGCTTAAGTTAGGATGCCTAGAGGGTCTACACACTGCCATCTGCACCACTAGTGTGGATATTGTTAGTTCCATCTTCAGCCATAGCTCCCGAATCAATCGAGGGCTTTGATATCAAAATTTGACAAAGCAAGAAAAATTACTTAGTAAAGTTAGCTAGATGTCACGGACTTGCTAATTTCCTTCAAGAACCGTGCGGCCTTAGTGTCTTCAACTTCCGCCCCCGTGGTTATTACACTAAGTCAGCCTCTCGATTGGCGTTGATGTTTTAGAAAGGCACTAAGTAGAACACTTTTAAGAAAGGGACAATGAAGGAACACAAGGACTTACAAAGAATGCTTTGTATTGAATAAGGAATACTCTTTACAACTTCACTCTCTTGATCCTTCAAATGAATCCTACCAAGCTATTTATAGTGGTAGCCTCCTCAAATGGATGGCTAGGATCTTTTCTATCCAACGGTCTAAATTACACCTCTAGAATTATCTATACAAATATCTACATTAAAATATCTATGGACTAAACTAGGATGATCTAGATTAATCCACCAAGTGAAGGGCTTGTAGTTTCTAGAATGTCCCACCATATTCTAGCAATCTTCATGCACTTGTGGGAGTCTAGAATATTCCGGTTAGCCCCAAGTCGTCAACATTTTAAGTTTCTCGATCTTCTTATGCCAAGATCGAGCGAGTCGTGACATCCTCCCCTGCCTATTTGGGCGACGCCCTCGTCGCCGCGTAATGCTTTAGTTTGTCTTCGAACTGCCACAAGTCTTCTTGACTTTCCCACGTTGCTTCGGACTCGGGCAATCCCTTCCACTTTATCAAAAATTGTTGGCAAGGAGGCACTCCACGCCTTCGCACAATGCGATCTGCTAGGACCTCATCAACCTCCTTGTCAAATGACTTAGTCACAATCGGAGGTGCCCGTTGTGACTCCCCTCGGCTAGGATCTTCCATGTCTTCATGATAGGGCTTCAACATGCTCACATGGAAGATAGGATGAATCTTTAAAGTGCTAGGTAGGTCAAGGCGATAAGATACCTTGCCAACCTTAGCTATCACCGGGAACGGCCCTTCATATCTCCGTACCAAGCCTTTGTGCACACTTCGGTACGCTTTGAATTGTTGAGGTAATATTTTCACAAGGACTTGGTTGCCAACTTTAAATTCCAAAGGCCGTCTCTTCTTATCGGCCCACTTCTTCATCCGCCTCCGTGCTTTGTTTAAACAAGATCGTGCTAAGTCGGCATGCTCTTCCCAGGACTTAGCCATTTTGTATGCTCCGGGGCTTTTCCCTCCTTCAATAGAAGTGGACAAAGTGTGGGGTGTTAGTGGTTGTTGTCCTATCACCAACTCGAATGGACTCTGCCCCGTGGCTTCACTCCTTTGTAGATTGTAGGAAAATTGTGCAATATCCAGGAGCTTGGCCCAATCTCTTTGATTGGCACTTACAAAGTGCCGGAGATAGCACTCTAACAAAGCATTTACCCTTTCTGTTTGTCCATCCGTCTGAGGGTGAAAGCTTGTAGAGAAGTATAGGTCCGAGCCTAGGAGTTTGAACAACTCCGTCCATAGCCGACCCGTGAATCGGGGATCACGATCACTTATTATGCTCCGCGGTAACCCCCAATACTTCACGACATTCTTGAAGAATAGCCTCGCGGCTTCCTCTGCTGTGCAATCCTTGGTGACAGGAATGAAGGTGCCATACTTGGAGAATCGATCAACCACCACCATTATTGACCCGAACCCTTCGGATTTAGGCAGGGCACTAATGAACTCCATGGTGATAGAGTCCCATGGATGCTCCGGGACTGGTAGAGGCTCCAACAAACCCGCTGGTGACCTTGTTTCCACCTTGTCTTGTTGGCACACAAGACAAGTCTTTACATAGAGCTCTACCATGTCTTTCATTGCGGCCAATAGTAAGCTCGTTCAAGTAGTGCCAATGTGCGTTTCTGCCCTGGGTGACCAGCCCACTTTGTGTCATGGCACTCCTTGATGATATCTCGCCGCAAATTGTTCCACTTAGGAACATAGATATGCTGCCCCGTAGTGTAGAGTAAGCAGTCCTTGACCCAAAATTGTCGCGTCTTTCCTTCTTGGGCAGCTTTTACCAACTCCTTAGCCAAGGGATCATGATCCATGCCTTCCCGAATCAAATCAAGCAACGTCCCTTTGGCTTGGCTTATGGCTGCAAGCTCCGCCTTCCTGCTTAACGCATCGGCTACAACATTCGCCTTTCCCGGCTTGTATTCCATCACATAGTCAAACTCCGCTAAGAAATCTTGCCAACGTGCTTGCTTGGGAGTCAGCTTTTTTTGTAATTGGAAATAACTAGTAGCGACATTATCTGTCTTGATGATGAATTTTGAGCCCAACAAGTAATGACGCCACACTCGTAGGCAATGAACAATAGCCGTCATCTCCTTTTCTTGCACCGTATACCGACGCTCAGTGTCGTTGAGCTTGGGACTTTCAAAAGCAATAGGATGCCTTTCTTGCATTAGAACACCCCCGATAGCAAAGTCTGAGGCATCCGTTTGTACTTCAAAGGTCTTCGTGAAATCCGGCAATGCCAAGACCGGTTCCTCCATCACGGCCGCCTTTAAATCATCAAAGGCCGTTTGACATTTCTCGGACCAATCCCATGTCTTATTCTTTTTCAATAGGTCCGTTAGTGGGGCTGCCCTCGCTGAGTAGCCCTGGATGAACCGCCGATAATAATTAACTAGACCAAGGAAAGAACGAAGTTCGGTTACCTTAGTTGGTGCTTCCCACTCCTTGATTGCTTCTACTTTTACCTCATCCATCTTCAAGCGCCCGTGGCCAATGATATGTCCAAGGAAGTACACCTCCTCCTTGGCAAAGGAACATTTTTCCTTTTTGATGTATAGCTCATTCTCCCACAATGCTTGGAACACCATTCGGAGATGTTTTGCGTGATCCTCCAAGTTGTCGCTATAGATGACAATGTCATCCAAGTATACTACCACGAACTTGTCCAAGTAAGGTTAGAAAATTCTATTCATCAATGTGCAAAATGTGGCCGAGGCGTTGGTTAAGCCAAAAGGCATTACCAACCATTCGAATGAGCCATATCGAGTGATGCATGCTGTCTTAGGCTCATCCCCTTCTGCAATCCGTACTTGGTAATATCCCTTTTGTAGATCCACCTTTGTGTAATATTTTTCACTACCAAGCCTATCAAATAAATCAGCAATCAAAGGAATAGGATACTTATTTTTAATTGTTACCTTGTTGAGCGCCCGGTAATCTACACACATGCGTAACGATCCGTCATGCTTCTTTTGGTACAAGACCGAAGCGCCATAAAGTGCCTTCGAAGGTCGTATCCTCCCCGTGTCTAGCAACTCCGTCAATTGCTTTCGAAGTTCTTCCAGCTCCGGCGGTGCCATCCGATAGGGTGCCATGGATGGTGGTTTGGCACCCGGTTCCAACTCAATCTTATGATCCACCTCCCTCCTAGGTGGTAATTTCTTGGGTAACTCCGGTGGCATCACGTCCTTATTTTCTTCAAGGACATTCTTGATGACTTCGGGCACATTATCGTCACCCACAACTTC
>NC_036244.1:199721-200967 GCF_002742605.1 Olea europaea var. sylvestris | reverse complement strand
TGTGGCCCCTTGCACACGAAGCATCCACTTTGAGAACCCGTCGAGGCCTTCTTCTTTTCCTCATAATTTTTTCGCGAGGGGGAAGGTTTGTAAGTGTTACCACCTTTGAATGATGACTTGTGGTAATCTTTCTTCTCTCCCCCGCCTTTAGCCGAGTTACTCTTAAAGCTTTTAGAAGATTTCGATGAATCCGTGCTCCTTTGGAACTCGGTTAAAGATTCGGCCACCACAATAGCCTCGTCTACTGTCTTCACTCCCCGACGTTGAAGTTCTTACTTCGCCCAATTTTGTAATCCGTCGGTAAAGTGAAACAATAGATCTTTATCCGACATGCTCGGGATTTGAAGCACAAGGGTAGTAAACTCTTTGACATAATCGCGAATAGTGCCCTTATGTTTCAACTCCCTAAGCTTTTTACGGGCCTCATATACTACATTTTCAGGATAAAATTGGCGTTTCAATTCTTTCTTGAAATCGTACCTCATCCATCTTCAAGCGCCCGTGGCCAATGACATGTCCAAGGAAGTGTACCTCCTCCTTGGCAAAGGAACATTTTTCCTTTTTGATGTATAGCTCATTCTCCCGCAATGCTTGGAACACCGTTCGGAGATGTTTTGCATGATCCTCCAAGTTGTCGCTATAGATGACAATGTCATCCAAGTATACCACCACGAACTTGTCCAAGTAAGGTTGGAAAATCCTATTCATCAATGTGCAAAATGTGGCCAGGGCGTTGGTTAAGCCAAAAGGCATTACCAACCATTCGAATGAGCCATATCGAGTGATGCATGCTGTCTTAGGCTCATTCCCTTCTGCAATCCGTACTTGGTAATATCCCTTTTGTAGATCCACCTTTGTGTAATATTTTGCACTACCAAGTCTATCAAATAAATCAGCAATCAAAGGAATAGGATACTTGTTTTTAATTGTTACCTTGTTGAGCGCCCGGTAATCTACACACATGCATAACGATCCATCATGCTTCTTTTGGAACAAGACCGGAGCGCCATAAGGTGCCTTCGAAGGTCGTATCCTCCCCGTGTCAAGCAACTCCGTCAATTGCCTTCGAAGTTCTTCAAGCTCCGGCGGTGCCATCCGATAGGGTGCCATGGATGGTGGTTTGGCACCCGGTTCCAACTCAATCTTATGATCCACCTCCCTCCTAGGTGGTAATTTCTTGGGTAACTCCGGCGGCATCACGTCCTTATTTTCTTCAAGGACATTCTTGATGACTTCGGGCACATTA
>NC_036244.1:197641-198873 GCF_002742605.1 Olea europaea var. sylvestris | reverse complement strand
CCTTTAGCCGAGTTACTCTTAAAGCTTTTAGAAGATTTTGATGAATCCGTGCTCCTTTGGAACTCGGTTAAAGATTCGGCCACCACAATAGCCTCGTCTACTGTCTTCACTCCCCGACGCTGAAGTTCTTGCTTTGCCCAATTTTGCAATCCGTCGGTAAAGTGAAACAATAGATCTTCATCTGACATGCTCGGGATTTGAAGCACAAGGGTAGTAAACTCTTTGACATAATCGCGAATAGTGCCCTTATGTTTCAATTCCCTAGGCTTTTTACGGGCCTCATATACTACATTTTCGGGATAAAATTGGCGTTTCAATTCCTTCTTGAAATCATCCCAACTATCTATCCTACAAGCACCCTTTTCTATGTCGGCGTGTTTACGTCGCCACCATAGAGCCGCGGTGTCCGTAAGATACATAGTCGAAGTACGTACCTTAGTAGCTTCATCCAAAATGTTCACGCCCTCAAAATATATTTCCAATCGCCATAGGAAATTATCTAGCTCTTTCGCGTCTCGCTTTCCATCGAACTCCCTAGGCTTTGAATAGTCGATCCTTGGAGCCGCTAGCATCGTGCTAGTACCCGCACTGGTTGACGCCTTCTTACAAGCGTCTAGGCCACTTTGCATATCCGCGCAAAGCTTGTTCACTTGGTCTTGGATCGCTTTGACAGCATCCATGACCTTAACCTCCAACCTCGTATATTCTTCCCTTAATCACTACCAAGCCTATCAAATAAATCAGCAATCAAAGGAATAGGATACTTATTTTTAATTGTTACCTTGTTGAGCGCCCGGTAATCTACACACATGCGTAACGATCCGTCATGCTTCTTTTGGTACAAGACCGAAGCGCCATAAAGTGCCTTCGAAGGTCGTATCCTCCCCGTGTCTAGCAACTCCGTCAATTGCTTTCGAAGTTCTTCCAGCTCCGGCGGTGCCATCCGATAGGGTGCCATGGATGGTGGTTTGGCACCCGGTTCCAACTCAATCTTATGATCCACCTCCCTCCTAGGTGGTAATTTCTTGGGTAACTCCGGCGGCATCACGTCCTTATTTTCTTCAAGGACATTCTTGATGACTTCGGGCACATTATCGTCACCCACAACTTCCTCAACTTGGTCCTCCATTTTTAATGCTGCCAAATACGTCGCCTCTCCTTTCTTTAGCCCTTTTGCTAGTTGCATGGCCGAAAGCTGCCCTATTGCTTTCGTCCTAGCTACCGTAGGAACC
>NC_036244.1:182306-197392 GCF_002742605.1 Olea europaea var. sylvestris | reverse complement strand
GAATGATGACTTATGGTAATCTTTCTTCTCTCCCCCGCCTTTAGCCGAGTTACTCTTAAAGCTTTTAGAAGATTTTGATGAATCCGTGCTCCTTTGGAACTCGGTTAAAGATTCGGCCACCACAATAGCCTCGTCTACTGTCTTCACTCTCCGACGTTGAAGTTCTTGCTTCGCCCAATTTTGCAATCCGTCGGTAAAGTGAAACAATAGATCTTCATCTGACATGCTCGGGATTTGAAGCACAAGGGTAGTAAACTCTTTGACATAATCGCGAATAGTGCCCTTATGTTTCAACTCCCTAAGCTTTTTCCGGGCCTCATATACTACATTTTCAGGATAAAATTGGCGTTTCAATTCTTTCTTGAAATCGTCCCAACTATCTATCCTACAAGCACCCTTTTCTATGTCGGCGTGCTTACGTCGCCACCATAGAGCCGCGGTGTCCGTAAGATACATAGTCGAAGTACGTACCTTAGTAGCTTCATCCAAAATGTTCACGCCCTCAAAATATATTTCCAATCGCCATAGGAAATCATCTAGCTCTTTTGCATCTCGCTTTCCATCGAACTCCCTAGGCTTTGGATAGTCAATCCTTGGAGCCGCTAGAATCGTGCTAGTACCCGCACTTGTTGACGCCTTCTTACAAGCGTCTAGGCCACTTTGCATATCCGCACAAAGCTTGTTCACTTGGTCTTGGATCGCTTTGACAGCATCCATGACCTTAACCTCCAACCTCGTATATTCTTCCCTTAAAGCGCCTTGGTCCTCCTTGAGATCATCAAGTTGTTCCAAGGTGTGAGCTTCAAGGGTTGAGAGTGAATTCTCCACTACTTCAATGCGTTCCCCCATATTGAGAAATACCTCCTCAAGAGATCCACCGGTAGGGGCTGGTGGTCGGCTCTTGCTTCGAGTTTGTTGAGTTTTCTTACTCGTGATTTAGGGTTCGACCTCTCGACCCCGCTCTTTTCTTACTCGTGGTTTGGGGTTCGACCTCTCGACCCCGCTCATCATGTTCTACTTCTGAAATGCCGGATCCCACAACATCTTTTTCCGCCATGCCAACGATAGTAAGTGAGCAAACCTTGGCTCTGATACCAACTATCACGGACTTGCTAATTTCCTTCAAGAACCGTGCGGCCTTAGTGTCTTCAACTTCTGCCCCCGCGGTTATTACACTAAGTCAGCCTCCCGATTGGCGTTGATGTTTTAGAAAGGCACTAAGTAGAACACTTTTAAGAAAGGGACAATGAAGGAACACAAGGACTTACAAAGAATGCTTTGTATTGAATAAGGAATACTCTTTACAACTTCACTCTCTTGATCCTTCAAATGAATCCTACCAAGCTATTTATAGTGGTAGCCTCCTCAAATGGATGGCTAGGATCTTTTCTATCCAACGGTCTAAATTACACCTCTAGAATTATCTATACAAATATCTACATTAAAATATCTATGGACTAAACTAGGATGATCTAGATTAATCCACCAAGTGAGGGGCTTGTAGTTTCTAGAATGTCCCACCATATTCTAGCAATCTTCATGCACTTGTGGGAGTCTAGAATATTTCGGTTAGCCCCAAGTCGTCAACATTTTAAGTTTCTCGATCTTCTTGTGCCAAGATCGAGCGAGTCGTGACATAGAGGAATAGATCAATTATGTCGCTCTCTAGAAGTAGCATCCAATTTCTTTAGTACAAGAGCAAAAGTGTGAAAAATGTCATTTCCCAAGTAGGAAACAATATACAAATACGTGACCAACACAATACAAGAAAATAGCACAAAAAGGTATTAGGCCATGTTTGATTGGCCTTGAATTACATGGAATTTTTCATTCTCAACTTTTTTGGTATTTAATAGGACATTTTTTCCATAGAATTTGATTTCGTTGTTTGTCTTGGAAATTATGATTTTCTTGGTTTTCCTTGAAAAACAATTCCCACCAATACGGCGGGAATATTTCCAACCCACTGTTCACGTTTTTTATTTTTATTTTTTTGATAATGGAAACAAATTCTATGAATTATTATAAAAAAATATTTCACTTTAATTGAAAATTTTCATGTAAAACAAAATCAAACGAATACCAAAAGATAAATGATTTTCTCAATTTTTTTGTTGGCAATGGAAACAAATTTCATCCCCAATACCAGTAAATTCTATTCCTTTAATTGATAATTTTTCATATAAAATAAAGTCAAACAAACACTAAAAAATACTTTTATTTTAACATTTTTCACGTGAAAAATTATACCAATCAAACACAATAATTTACAATTCTCAGAAAAATAATTTCTAGGCAATTCAATTCTCTGGAATTCGTTTTCTATTCAATTCAATTACATCTTTTCAATCAAACGGACTCTTAATTTTACAAGTTGTTGAGCACGGAGGCATCTGATTACGAGTTTGATTTTTTCTACCAACACTTTCTCGATAAAGCCTATCGCACAGAGCTTGCCTAATGCGATTTACCTGCCTAATGTGATTTGCAGGCTATTGCATCAGCTCGAGAGTTTACCCAGTGCGCACCCTGATGATAGCGGTTCCGAGTTCCCCGTCATCAAAAAATAAAAAATAAAAAATAAAATGAAAGTTGCTTGGTTTATATTGTAATGAATCTTTCATGTAATTTTTATGAACACCGTATAAAGGAAATGTTAGAATGGAGATCATTAAAAAAAATTTAAACTAAAGGTTAAAATATGTTTTTTAACTTTAATCTGATACGATTAAGTCGCAAATCTACAATGCTATGTCTACCAATTAATCAATTTCTATCTTCTTCTTTTTGGAGGGAGCCAGAAGTGATGTTGTAGTAAATTAAATTAAATCTGATTAGTCCAATTGAGATAAATTAAATTTTAGTGATTCTATTGAAATTTTTCTGAAAATTCAATGGCTAAAAATGAATTTATATTCCATTTTTTTGGAAGAAAATACAACTGTCCATAAATATTTTGTCAAGGAGTTAGCAGATTTATGAATTTTATAAGAGTTTAGAAAATACGCTATTGATTTTGTTAAAAATAAAATTTTTAGTGAGTTTTGATAAAAGTCGATGAAACGTATAATTGAAATAGATAAAAATAGTGAGTCCATGGAATATATAATTAAAATTAATTGTTTAATTTAGTTTAAATTTTTATCAACTTGTAGATCTTAATGTCGATAATTTCGTAGAGTTAACAAATTAATAATAAAAAATAATAAGACAACGTGCTAATGAATTTTTATATCACATCATGTTTTTAATAGAACAAAATAGAGGGTCTAAAATGATATGAAAAACGGTAGTTATTAAAATTAAGAATATAGATGATAAAAATAAGTGACCTTATAAATTGGTGACTAAAAATATTTTTACCCCGGAAAAATTTTATATTTTAGTTTTACAGTTATTTTCCTTTTTGTTATGATAAAAGTCCATTTAATTCCCTTCTTTATTGGTGGATTCTTTGAGATCATAAAGTACGACTAGCTATTTTCCGTCTAATAGACAGCTCTAGGAATTGTAGACATGGCCCGTTTAGCCTTCAAGAGGGAAAATTTGTCACATGGTTTTCGATAACTCTTCTTGATTTATCATGCAATAAAAGAAAAATGGGTTAAGCATTACCACACGATAATAGCCGAAGACAAAAAAGTGAGAGATAGAGGAGGGGAGATTGAGGATGGTGACTCCACTCCATAAATAGTGCATATAGAATTATACTTTCATAGATTAGTGCATGTTTAATCGATAAATATACTTTATATATTTATATATTTCGTGATATTCAGTCTATTTATCATGTACGTATGTTGTACTACACAAAACTTATATCAAATACATTATAACTTAATCACTAACTAAACATTATATAAACGGATTCAATTTCGTCCCGTTGGCAAACTCATTTGACTCCCATTAAAACTCTTCAATTTAATTTAAATTTTTCTCTCTTCTATTTTTAATCACACAATTTTCAATAAAATAATATTACACGCAAAGCAAACACTTTTAATTCTTTTACAACCATTCATTTAAAAAAAAAAACACTATTTCTCCCACTACAGCTCGTTTGATTTCCATTCTTTAGCCACAAAAATGAAAATTATAATCGTTATTTATCATATCAAGTCATAATATTTGACTTTTTATCTCTTGAGTGGATTTCGTAACGATATTTTTCATTCTCATCCTAAAAAAAATGAAAATCAAATAGGACCTATAAATCCAAATATTGTGGGCCAAACGGGGCTAGTCTATCCACCTCTAGGGTTTAGAGATTGCATTTTACAGCCTGTTTGGGAGTGATTTTTTTGCCCAAAAAATTAATTTTTTAACCGTTATTTCATTATTCTAACCGTCATATTTGATCTCTCATGGATGGATCCCAAATTTTTCCTAATGATCAAAAAATCATTTCTCAAAACCACTGCCAATCATACTCTCGGTTACATCCAAATGTTTAAAACGCAGCCCTTCTTAATTCAACCACATATTTCTTGCCAAACCCTGCATGCTAGTGCCATCCATCACTTGTACTCGAGAATTAAATAAAATTCCTGAATTTCAAACTTAGCCACCTCTACTTCTAAATATCAATTGAAAAAAGAGTAACCAAATCAAGAACGCCCAAAAAAATTCTGGGTATTTCTTCAATCTTGGAAGTCTCTAGCAGTAATGGCTCGGAAGCAGAGTGAGTACGAACCAAACCATTGGTTCTGTGTGATCCTCCTCTTGATGTGTTTAGTTTCTTGTTCTGTGGTCTACATGTTCATGTCAGCAATTTTCAGATCAACTAGTGCGAAAAATGATTCTAATTCCTCCGAAAATGTGGGAAAGTTGGAAGTTGGCGAAAGTGTTGTTACTAATGGTGGTGGGTGTTGTACAGGGATTGAGAATTTGGAGCTGTGGGGTGATGCTGTTAAATGGGGTTCAGATTTCAAGTTCAATTCTTCTGAAGAATGTTGTAAAGCTTGTAAATCAATGTGTACGGGGATTGATGGACCTTGCCTTTGTGATACCTGGGTTTTTTGTGGGAATAAGCATGCTTGTTGGGAGAAATTTGGTGAGGTCAGTTAGTTTTTCTTGCCTATTTCCTTATCAGAACTCGTAATGTGTTCCTTTTAGGGCCGTCTAGTCTACCTTAATAAACATGCCAATACTGTCGTTGCAATTGAAGTACTATGAATATATATAACATGTAATACCTTGCCAAAGTACTAATAAACAGAGTTTATAAACTAAACATTTTAGCATTTCAGTAAATAAGTTTGTGATTCCCTCAAATTAAGCAGTAGAAGCGCTAATTAATCATTGTGGTTTGTTATCATGTATCATTGTTCGTAAGATATGATTTAAATGTTTATTCTTTCGAAATTGTTGTTCTAGTGTTGGCTGAAGAAACAGAAGGATACCTTGGCCCCTGTTAGTCATGAAGCAGGAAGCAAATTTATGTGGACTACTGGCCTAATCTTTGGACGAGGAGAGGTATATAACATTACTAAGCCCCTGATTGGTGGCCTTCTTCCTTTTTTTTTTTTTTTTTTTGAAAAAAATAATGAATTTTTGGAGAATGTGTGGTTAAAAAGTAGGGAAAAGTTTTGGGTTTACATGCAGAATATTTTGTTGTATAAACGTGTGGTTGAAAAATGAGTATGTAGACAAAAGAGTACTGAAAGAATGAGAGACAGACACGGGCTAATATTGTCTTGATAAGTTTTGGTTCAATAACTATATGGAACCTGGGATATCATATTGTAAATTTTGTTTCATTTCCTTTTTCTCCTTGAAGGGCATTGTTGGCTTACAGACAGAATATGGTACTCTTCACATCAAGGTACATACTCCTATCCTTGGTGAGTGGACAACTGTGTTGCTTTTATGGTCAAAAGATAAGAAAGATGTATATGGGCCGCTAAACAGTTATACATAATTGTTGATATGCATCAAGAGCATCTCAAAAGGAAAGAAATGTTATAATGGCTGCCATAGCAATCTTTATTAATCATTTAAAAATCATCTATTTGCACGTATGACATCTGGAGTGCTACAATCATTTCTAAGAAGGCTTTATTGTCACATTTGTGCTTAACCATGTGAAGAACAAATAATATGCACTTCCAGATATGCAGCATTCTCCAATAGTTTGTTCCATACAAAAATTTGCCAAGCTGTCAAATGTGAGAGGAGTTATCCTTTAAACTTATCCTCTTAAAAGAAAAAATGCATTTCCTTACAATTTTTTTTGAGAGATCTTTCCAGAAATATTCTTGAGATGGCGTAAAGTTCCAATAGTGAAGCAACTCTAAATGCTATATTTAGTCATTGTAAGTTCTAGGCATTCCATATAAAAAATAAAATAAAATTGATTTAATAGGAAGAATATTTTCTATTTCTACAGGAAGAGAAGTACAAAACAAGGTCAACGCTTCTGACAATTGTTTTGACAAGTATCAAAAGTTTGACCTAGCTTTACGTCAACTCAAGGAATTAATGGATCTATGCTCAAAAAACTTCTGAAATTTTGTTGAAGTTGTGGGCGAAAATATAAAAACACATGTTCATTTGCACATTAGTTGAATTGTTTGAGAAAGAGAATTATTTCTTGAAAGTCTTCAACTTGCATTTTCGAAATTTACTTTTTGTATAGAACATCTTAAATGTTTAACAAGTGCACATTTCAAGTCATTACCTGTAAACATAGATTTATAAGGATGCTTCCAAACATGATTCCTAGCTTTTAAAAAAATATACCCCTACTTACTTTTCAAGAATCTAAGGTTGTGGAGTTAGGACATTTGTAAAAGTCTTTCGGATAAATAATCACCCCTGCTGATGACTAAAACAAACTAAACTTTGTTTTTTGATAAATTTGAGTTTCGCTACATGAATCCTTCTCCACTATTCTGTTCATTCTTGAGCAACCATTTCAGGTCATGTTAATTTCTTTCCCCCTTTCTATACTAACTTGTTCTACCAGGATTGTATCTTTTTAGTGAATGAGAGCTTCTCAGCTCATCCCAGTAAATAATCAATAACCCAAAATCTACTGACACTGCTCCCAATGTGAAGAACTTTCTAGAACTTATATGGACGTTGCTTCCATAATTCCTAAGGAGAGAGGGAAACATAGTTAAAGAAGAAGAAAAGACTAGAAGGTTAATGTAATGAAGAAGAAAATAGAAGAAAGGAATGGAGAGAGATGAAAAAGAGGCACAAGCACCCTTTGGATGTCATAATAATTGCTGCCACATGTACCCTTTTCTCTTCCTTTTTTTCTTTTCTTTTCTCCTTTACTTCACTGAGAAAATTGTTGCAAGTTTTTTGCAGCTTTTGCCTGAATGTTCTCCACAATCAGTAGCATACATATTAGAGTTATTAGCATTGCGGCACTGTGCAGGCTGCCATTTCTTTCGTGCAGAAAGTAGGGGTCAGTCCTGGGATACAAAAGGAAACCATGTAAAAGATGTAAGACTTGAACTTTGTTTCTTGGTTTCCTGCTTTTTCCTATCACTGCATTTTTACATCATGTATTGGTCTCGACTAGTATTAATGCTGCTATTTGCAAATCCCAGCATACCCCTGAAATTGAAAGTCTATTATGTTTCATTCACAGACATCGGTTGGATTCATATCTCTAGCTCATGATGTTTCATTTGTCAGCATCATATGGTGCCTTATCATCTAACAACAAATGCATGCATACACATACGACTGCACTAATACACATAGGAATCCCTGATTTACAGAATCATTTTGCTTGCTTGTTCATTTATCTTGGTTATTCTACCAAGTTTTGTATACCTTATTTCTTTTTCCTATTTCTTGATGCTCACTGCCGACCATTTTCAAAGCCTAACACTGAACCCTTTCCATAATGTCACTTTCTTACTTATTAAAATCAGATGATTATTTCATTTCACTGAATAAGCAACCAGGTAATAATCAATGTCTAGTGAACACCACAAACTTTATGTAAATGGAGCATTAATTCTATAGTTGTTGCGGAGGAAAATGTTATGTAAATGCTAAATGTTGTGCAAATTTTATGAATGACCTTTAATCTTGTTTTCTGCAAGTGTTGCCTATTTCACCATCCTCTTGCCAATTATCTTTTGGTCAAAAAATCGACTAATATATTGGGATACGGGTGTTAGCATACTGTTTCTACTGGTTCATTGTTTATTCCCTTTTACTTTCGTCCTATATTTTTATCTGAAAATGAATCTTGCTAGATTTCTGACTCATTACTGCTTCTAACATCAGGCTTCATTTGGCCCTCCATTTGCTCTTATCCAAGGAACTCTTGGAGTCGAAGGAATGACATTTAACAAATTGCCCTCCGAGTACTGTCCAACCATGAGAAAGGGTTCGGTAGCATGGGTTGGCTCGGGTCCTGAATTCTTTATAAGCCTAGCTAATCATCAAGAATGGAGAAACCTACACACCGTATTTGGTTCAGTACTTCCAGAAGGCATGGTTATTGCAGACAAAATTGCTCAACTTCCCACAAAATCGGATGTTTGGAAGAGCATTAACGTGTCAGTTTTAGAAAAGAAAGTACCCTTCCGGTTTCAAAGATTTCAGATTAGTCATGATGAGCTAAATTTTGGTGCTTATTAAAAGAAATCAAAGCGCTCTTGCTGCTGCTACTTGTAAGATGCCATAGGGTTTTTCGGTGCAGGTTTCACTCTTTTTACCCTTGTAACCAAGTTGGAACTTTGAAAGTTTTTCCAAGGTCTCGAGCGAGGATAATGCTGGATTTACTGTTTTTACTTGCAGATGCTGAAACAATATGCATAACAGCAGAACGAGTTTTAGTGAAGTGTTGCATTGCTTCTCTTTATCTTTGACATGAATCCTGAGAAGTGCTTAACTCAAAAAAACTCTAAAAGTTCATAAATTGTAAATACCAAATAGTCGAATATTTTTTGAATATTTTTATTTATTAAGCAGGTATTCGCTATCTCGTGTTTTAACAAGACACATAGAAAAGGCTAAAATGTATATTTTTTGCGAAGGAAAAAATCCAAGCTACCCCTTCAAACTGCTTTACTGAATTGGATACAGTAAGTACCAGGAAACTTGCGCATAAAAAATAGATTAATGTTCAGTGATTCAGAACAAAGTTCTGTTTAAAGGGATCTAATTTGAGACATAATTCTGGTAACACAAGTAAAATAGCATTTTTATTTCTTGTGAAATGATCAGCCTAATTTAAGCGAGCTTATAAGCACAAATATGGTTAACTAGAAGTAATTGTCTTTTCTTTGAACAAACCCACACTGGCTCTATATTGTTGATACCATTTGACACCTAATGCATGGAGTGGGTTGGTTTGAAAATGCAAAAGACGTGCTTCTTCTGGCGTTATATCAGCTGGCCTCTTTCGACCCAGAAATCACGTCCTTTAATTTTTCAATTTTATTATTCTTCCATGAAACCTGAGCTCGTATTCACTCTGCTTTTTTCTTTCATCTCAACATGGAAGCTCGTCTCCTTAGAAGCAAAGGTCTTTGTGGTTTTGATGGAGGATGACCCTGTTGTCATGATGTCACTAAGGTCATATGTACTTCGTTATGATTTTCTTTTCTTTTATACTAAGAATTTTTTTACTTTAATTGCTGACTAATTCACTGCTTTGGTCAGGAATGATGAAAATATTGCATTTTACAAGGAGAGAATGACGAGAGAGCACGATATTTTCCTAGAATCGCTTCTAGAGAAAGGATCATACATCAAGCTGTATAGCTACACTCACTTGTTGAATGGCTTTGCGATATACTCTAAGGACAAGAAGGTAAAATTTTATCGAGTTTCTGTTTCAGACAGATAAACATTAACCGTTTGGTTTTCAGCAGGTGCTCGACATGCTGGAGACCGCGGAAAAAGTTAGATTGGTCCACGAAGATACAAAATTGCAGAAACTTACTACACATACGCCGGAACTGTTAGGAATTACTACTGGTGTTTGGCCGTCATTAGGTGGATCTATGCTTGCAGGCGAAGGAGTGGTTATCGGCCTAATAGACACGGGAATCAATCCTTTCCATCCAAGCTTTACAAATGAAGGTTTAAATGGCCCTGCTTGTTTATTTACCAAAACTAAGTTTAAGGGGAAATGTTCGACTGGTGAGCAATTCCCACCATCAGCCTGCAGCTGCAAAATAGTTGGAGCACAGTATTTCGCAAGAGCTGCAATCGCTGCAGGAGAATTTAATTCAACTCGTGACTTTGCTTCTCCCTTCGATGCTGATGGTCATGGAAGGCAAGTATCATGTAATCAGAAAATTCTCGTAAAATATATGTATTATTTTGGAGTGTTAATTCAGTGAAGTTGGGGTAATTTAACAGCCATACAGCCTCGACAGCAGCTGGAAACCATGGTATCCCTGTGATAGCTAATAACTTCAACTATGGATTTGCAAGCGGCATGGCACCAGGAGCACAGTAATAAACTGATTGATTTCTTATCTTTCCTAAATTAGCGAACTCTTTATGGATACATTATACAAACATTTTTTCAGATCTTCAAGTTTGATCACAATCAGAAAACTGCTAACTCCATGAATCATTATAGACTATCTTGGCATTGCAGGATTGCTGTGTATAAAGCTCTTTATCCTTTCGGTGGTTACATGTCTGACGTTGTGGCTGCAGTTGATCAGGTCTTGACTTTATTCTGTTGTACAAAATTAGATCTGTAGTTTCTTAGTGAGAAGAGAGTGAATTAACTTATCTGAAGTTTTTGTTTATGTGAAGGCAGTAGAAGATGGGGTTGACGTATTAAGTCTTTCTATAGGACCAGCACGTGTGCCTTCTGGCCCTTCTGCATTCTTAAACGTGCTGGAACTGGAACTTTTGTTCGCTACAAAAGCAGGTGTTCTGGTTGTTCAAGCTGCTGGAAATGGAGGGCCTTCTTCTAGTTCAATACTTTCTTTTAGTCCATGGATCACCAGCGTTGCAGCCTCCATAACTGATCGGAGATACAATAATTCAATCATATTGGGAGATGGGCAAAGATTAATTGGAACAGGACTTGCACGTAAGTTTACTTACCAGTTCTAATTCAGAAATTGCCTATTATACGATCTGAAAATACCGATTCTGCCATATATTGAAGCTCCAACGGTTGGAGGAGTTTTTTTCCCGGTGGCTGCCGCTGCTGATGTTTGTCAAAGGAACATTACAGCAGGTCTCGTAGAGAGCTGCCAGGATTCAGATCCATTCATCCTGACCTTAGTTCGTGGAAGGCTAATCATCTGCACGTATACCTTTGACTTTGAATCTGAGGCAGCAACTATTGCTACAGTTGCAGACACCATAAGTAAAATTGGGGCAGCTGGTTTTATACTAACCATGGATCCCGACATTGGTTCTGAGAAGATTAAGGGTGCCACTGTACCCTTACAAGTCCCTGGAGTCATTCTAAACAATATGGAATCCTCTTCGGTATCTCTCTCTTGACATATAAAACTAGTTTTAGTAAATTATTTTCTTCAAAGTTGTCAAGATAAATTTTGTTTTTGTACAGGCTCTGTGGGAGTATTACAATTCAAATACGGTAAGGAGCAGAAGTGGAATTGCTATAAGTTTTCGAGCAACAGCAAGGATTTTAGATGGCAGGGAGGCCACTTATACCGGGCAGGCTCCAGTCGTGGCATCATACTCATCAAGAGGTCCCGATGTTAACAATGCGCTTTTAGAAACTGCTGATGTCCTCAAACCTACCATCATGGCTCCAGGCTCCTCGATATGGGCTGCCTGGAGTCCTAATAGTGAAGGAGATCAATACATCAAAGGTAGGTGAAAATATTTCAACTCAGATAATTTCCAAGACATAGTTATCATCTCATACAAAATGATCCATCGAATGTCCTGTATAGAGAACATAACATATCAACTATCACGAGCATTATTTGGCAAGAAGTTTGATTTTATTTGCTAACTACAAAGTACCAGACCTGAGCCCCGATGAGGTGAAAGATCGAAAATGACATTTAGCATTACAGCAGCTTTTAAGTTTAGAGAAATGCTCTAGAGTTTTTTCTTTCTTTCTTTCTTTCCTTCATTTTTTTTTTTTTTTTTTTTTTTTTAAAATTTTTTTTTTTTTTTTGTTAATGAAATAGTATAGCTGTAATCTGATTCACTTTCTATAATCTTAATAAATTGGAGTTTTGAATTTTGGTTTTTATTAAATATCTTCTTCTTCCAGGGCAAAGTTTCGCCTTATTGTCTGGAACTAGCATGGCTACACCGCACATAGCTGGTATTGCTGCATTGATAAAGCAAAAACACCCCGACTGGAGTCCGGCAGCCATTACTTCAGCAATGATGACAACGGCCAATATCACAGCTACTTCCGGCGCTCCAATTCTAGCCCAACAGAAAAACAAGTTATCTCCTGCCACTCCATTTGACTTTGGAGCAGGTTTCATCAATCCTTCTAAAGCAATTGATCCAGGACTCATATTCGACATTTACTTCAAACACTACGTACAATTCTTATGCACAGTTCCTGGGGTTGACGATATGTCAGTGAGACGAGCAGTGGGAGTCGGGTGCCCATCTAAGAAAACAGAATGGTGTTCGGATTTGAACACAGCAAGCGTGACAGTTTCGAATTTGGTGGGATCAAGGAAAGTGACTAGAAGGGTGACTAATGTAGGTGAGTTAGTTGAGAAGTACACAGTGCTTGTGAGAGAGCCTTTTGGAGTGAACATAACTGTGACACCTCAATCTTTTAAGATCAGCGTCAATGCTTCGAGGCACATTACACTTTTCTTGGTTGCAACTCAGATGACTAATGCTTACACATTCGGCGAGATGATGCTAGAGGGAAACAACAATCATGTAGTTAGAGTTCCTATATCCGTCTATGTAAGCAGCACATTAGGGTTTTGATGTCGTTTCTGGGAAGGTCAAGTTCTTAATTCTGTGCTATTAGTCTTCTGTAATGTATTTGAGTTGCAGGCATATGAATTATCTCAACAATAGGTATCATAATCTTGTTCAAGCTATCTGTTCTTGTACAAGTTAGATTTAGGAGAAAGCTGCATACACAATGAGTTCTTGAATAACTTGATGGTTTTGTATCATCTGAATGTCTTTTCTAGCAACGATCTCTTAGTTTTGCAAACAATTTTGAGAAAAAATTCTTCTTTTTCTACATCTGAAAAGGAAAATTACTCGTATGTATTATGAAATTAGACGATGTCGCTTATAATAGTGGACACTTTGAGGGGATCTGCAAGTTACCTGGAGGCATTTCACCACAGTTGTAATTGTTTGTATTAACAGTCTCAATAATCTAAAGAAAATACAGAAATATAAAAGAACACGAAGGTTTTTTTTCGCCCGAAGGTGTTCACCCAAAAGGGCTACGTCACCACGTTGAACTTCCACCAAAGTGGTTAATGCTCTAATCCACTAGAAACCAGCAATAGAGTATCAATACAAGGTTTACAAACTACAGATCTAAAAAGATCAGCCCTCAAACCCTATTTTTCCCTCACAAATTGAACAAACATATTACACCAAGTAATCGACACTCACTGTTCAACCAAGAACAGATACAATCTCAAAACCAAGTACATGAATCAGATCTCACCAAGAACATCTAATGATTCAGAGATTAAACCCAAAAACCAGAGGCTTTTCGAGAGAAAATTACAGAGAGCAAAATGAAAAACTAAAACCTAGAAGCCTCTCGAAAAAATGAATGGTAAGTGAAAAGTCTAGGGCCAAGTATAGTGGAACGTCATTTGCATCCAACGGTTCAACCGACTTCACCTGGCACCATTTCGTCCATCCAATTAAAACAAACTGGAATCGCATTTGGAAGAAACACGACTTTGCACAAGTGGGGGCAAAAACCGGGTTACAAAACCTGGGCTCAAGTGTTGGGTTCCATCTTTGGGCCTCCAAGGTGTTAAGCATTTTATTTAACAATCTTCACCTTGCTTGACATCTTTGGGTTTCATTGTGGACTAGAGGTTAACTCCTCCTTCGATATCATGTGCTCTATATACCTGCAAAAGAGATTTCAGTTAGGAATAACATTTAGGAGATTTAAACAATTCCTAAATTTATGTACAGGAAGTATTTTGGTACCCATATCTGCTCGATTACACTTAGTGGAAATCTTTTCAATTTTTATGATGTTCTTTTCTAAATGTCTCTTATAAAATGGAATTTGACATCTATGTGTTTTGTTCTATCATGAAAAACAGGATTTCTACTAAGATGTATAGCAGATTGGCTATCAGAATGTATTAAAGCATCATTACCAGTAAAGCCAATTTCATCCAACATATTTTTCAATCAAATACCTTCCTTTACTGCATTTGTTGCTACAATATATTCAGCCTCTGTAAAAGACAGAGCTACTATCTTTTGCAACTGTAATTTCTAGCTTATGCAAGTATCATTTAAAGTAAAGATATATGCAGATGTTGATTTTCTATTATCACAATTACTAGCAAAATCAGAATTTACAAATCCTTTTAATTTAATCCCAGTTTTCCTTTTTTCAAACATTAGTCCTAAATTTGAAGTTCCCTTCAGATATCTAAGTAGCCATTTCATGCCTTCCCAGTGTTGTTCACCATGATTACTCATATATCTACTTAGTACACTTATAACAAAAGCAAGGTCAGTCCTTGTGCAAACCATAATGTACATCACTAAACCTACAGCATTTGCATAAGGGATTTTATCTATTCCATTTCTTTCTATCTTAGTTTTAGGGCACTGTTCAGTAGAGAATTTAAAATGACTGCCAAGTGGTGAGGTAACTTCTTTTACATTATCCATAGCAAATTTACATAGAATTTTGGAAACATATGACTCTTGAGTTAGAAATAGTGTGTTGTCACTTCTATTTCTCCTAATTTCCATTCCTAAGATTCTTTTAGCTGATCCTAAGTCTTTCATTTCAAACTCTTGTTTTAACTTTTGCTTAATATTATTTATTTCAGTTACATCACACCCAGCAAGTAACATATCATCAACATAAAGCAAAAGATAATAAAAATCACGACCTCCACCACCTTTATAATAGAAACAGGGATCATATTCACTCCTATTAAAGTCAAGAC